>NW_020170396.1:819541-992144 GCF_000524195.1 Echinococcus granulosus
AGCTTTGGAGCTGACGTAAGCTCGGTGTGTAGGTCAGACAAGTTCAGCCGACAGTGTGGTGGTGTGCAGGCCGGTTGAGCATAGCGAAAAACTAGTAGAGAAAGTCTGACGTATTTTTGCGTTTTACGATATGTACCTATTAACAATTGCGTGGATTTTACAAGTCCCAAGATGCTACTGTTGGGGGCTATATCCAAAACCGCACAAACTCTTTTAATCACTTTACATCTCTAAGTTAACGAGGCTTTAAGGCTTTGCTACTAAAATTTCCTGCTAAAATAAATGGAGCCTTGGACGACTGCAGCTAGACAACGAGAGGGTTTGCTTCCGCTCTAGATGGAACTAAAAGGGGAGGGGGGATAAATGCAGAAAACAACGCATAAAAGAATGTAGCACTTCTTATGGGGCCCTGGAATGTCAAGAGAATGCGGACATGCCGCATTCCTCGGGGGTTATGTTTTCGATTTGCAAGGGAGATCGCGGCCTTGAAACAGCCCATATTTAAGACATGGAGGGCTTGGATGTCTGAATGAACAGATAAATGGATGCATGCATGCATTGCAAGATGGCACTACTACCATCAACAGGGCGGACGTTTATGTTCACAATGCCGCTGTCTTCCCCCCCCGTCTTAATATCGGCACACCATCTCCATAATCTGTTTCGGGCGCCTGATTGGCACTTAAGAAATGTGCGACAGACTGCGTCGTTATCGTAAGGTTTTGTGCCTCCCTCAGGGTCTGATTTGGACGACAATGAGCCGGCCAGAGTGCGGTGGTGGCCCGAGATGGCTAACTCACCAATTGGATGAACACCTCGGATGTACGGCAGTCCCTGCACACAGGCAGACTTAGAGGCAGGATATAAGAGCGGGGAACGAACACGTGTAGAATTAGCGACTTTAGTTACCTTCATTATGTGTAAGGATATGCGTACGAGAGGAGCACATTAGTATAACCAAAATGCAGAGGGGAGAAGAGGAGGCATACCCACAACTCCCTTTTTGCTTCGCCTAGTATGGCATATTTGAATCTTTTGCGATAGGGGAAGGGACAATAACACATGATGAGGGCAGAAGTACAGTAGAGGTCAAAATTGGTCCAAAGGGATGAAAAGAAAAGAACAGTGCGAAAGAATTTGCGTCCCAGCCAATGGTCAGGGTACACTGTTGGAAAATGGAGGTCCCCTTGAAGTTATGCCTGCCTGTATGTAGAGTAACTCAAACGCAGCAACTAAACGCTACAGGAAAGACCTTTCGGTAATGTCCTCAAGCAAGTGACCTTTTGCAACTGACTGATAGTATCACAACCTGTCCTTAAAATGGCCCTAAAGAGAGAAGCACACGTCGACATGGTAAATAGGCAAGTGCATGTCATTACATTCGAGGTAGTACGAGAACACGGCACCGTGTAATGTATGGCCCAGAGCCATGAAAATCACGAAGTGTGCGGGCGTTAATAAATTCGAATTCGGGACATCAACAATCGTGCAATAAATAGGATGATTCACGCGTTTACACCACCGATTCGTGTGCCATGGAGATGGCGAGAAACGCGACTGATACGGCAGACGTGCAAATACGCAGTACAACTTGATTGCATCCACAACTGTTACCCGATGAAAAGATCGTTTATTTTGCCGCCTGTACCGCCACCAGCCATCACCACACATTAACTGGGTGTGATTTAATGCCGAATCGAGCGTTCATCACCATTGCAGGTAAATTTGGGTTAAACAATGCAAGAAGAAATTATGATTATTTCAACCAAAGAACTAGCAACGTCAAATCGCCTAAAACAAGCCTCTGCCACTAGTGACTTACGAGAAAGAAAGCTCAGCCGTGGAACAAGATAGATGACATGCATTTTGTCAAACCAACTCCATAAATAGCAAGTCGAGTCAAGCTTTTTTTGAAAAAAGAAAATGAACTAGCATAGAAACATAAGCTCTGATAAAATGTCTCATGTTTCGTCGGCGGTTGAGCTGTTTGCCCATTAAAAAGCAAGATGGCAGCAACCACAAGACTTTCTTAAGCTTTTTCAATGTCTGGCATGCGCACACACACACAAAAGCCGCGATTTTCGCGTAAAAATTTGGGCGGTTTTCTGCATTGATGATCCATCAGGATCATTATTAGTAAAACCCAGCTCCGCCTCCTGCCGTAGTATGATCCTGGCAAAGACATTCCCCCGCGGCATCACAATGCCATACTACGGAGTCCAACCGTGCGAGGCTGTACTTTACCTTATCGGGCACTCTTTTGTCACAAATTTCGGACCATGACTTCTACCAACTAGGTACGTATAAGTGCAGGAGAGCTGTAGCAGCTGACCGCGCAAAACACGAAACCATAGCGAATTGTTTACCTTGGAGACTAGGATGCAGCAACAATAGCGGTGGTGAAAGTCATGGCGCCAACTGTGACCCACAGACCTCGGTCACAAAAAGGGGTAGCAAGGAGTGAGATAGCGTCGACAAAGGCCTCACATCTATCCGTCTATCATAACCACTGAATGTGCAATGAGAAATTTCAACCATTAATCATGTGGTACTTGATCCCGTAGGGCATATGAGCAGAGGCAGCAACTATGACTGCTGCCAATTTTCCTTATTAGCAAGTCCATCAAGGGAGAACACAGCTTGACGCTCCCGGCGGAAAAAGACACTTTTGACGTTGAAAACCATTCAATTTTGAGGCTCACACACAGCGAATGAAGAGGTGTAAACAAAAGGCAACACAATGTAAAAGTGGGTGAGTGCTCGTTCGTGCACACTATGGTAGAGATAATGCGAAATCGCCACCAAAGGCTGCAAGTTTGACAAATCAACCAACCGACGAATCACTTGAGAGAGTTTTAGGATATACTCCATGTTTCTGAATGGATGTGCGCGTGCGTATGTGTGCGTACGTACCCGAACCGACTAGATAACTACTGTCGAGCATGTTAATGAGGTTTCTTGCTAATTTTTTAAAAAAGGAGGAATTCGGTAACACATTAACAAGGCGGCCTTGTACTTATTCTCACTTCTGGAGGAAGGTACGGCAACAGCAACTGCAGATGAAAAACGTGGGTAGTGAAAATTAGTAGTAAAGGCTAAATTATAATGAATCACGCAAACACGAGGGTGTGCACACACTGTTGAAGGACTATTTTGTTAAAAAAAATTGCACACATACTTGCGCAGATGCACGCTAGGTGGGGTGAAAGACGGAAGCGCACAGTTCCTAAAGCGAGAAGGGGCTGAGAGAGTGGAATAAGGTGGGACGAGGTCGTGTGTGTGCATGTGTATCACGGAAGTGGCAGTAAAAAACTACCAGAACAACGACAATGAAGACGGCTAGGGATATGAAAAATTTAGCCTCTTGGATTCACCGTGACGCAAAGCCTAGCCAGTACAATTTGTCTGCTATCGGGAGCGGACAGAAAATTCCCTATCAAGCTTTTCACTAGAAAAAAGACTATCATCTGGACAATAAATAACAGCGATGTGCCAAGGGTGCAAGCAGGAGGGAGTCCAAAAAGAGGGTTGAAAAAACCGAAATGAGAGTGGCTGAGATCTTTGATCGAGTAAGAATAGAATGTTCCCTTTACTTGAACTAAAAATTAATATGGTGACATTGTCATTCGACAACAGCAGTTACACTGAGATGTTTGTACCGGTATCAGTCATAGACGCACCTGCACAAACACACACACACAATTGCGTGAGCCGTCGCCATGGAAGTCGACGCGAAAACAACAGCACAAATGCGAGCGGACAAGTCGAAAATGCGGAAAATCGATTTGTCAGACGACGTGGCAGACTAGCGTGATCCCATCAAGGAAACCAAGGGCGATGAGTGGCAAAATTGCACTGGCATTGTGCCAACCCTTCTTTTCTGGGTAATGTCAGTAGACAGCCCAGTATCTAAGTGCAAGTGATTAGTGTAGTAGAATGACAAGTGCCAGTGTTGGCACATTAGCTCAAAACAATGCGGCATTTAGTAATCGGCACAAAAGATAGCAAAGCACGTGAACAACTTTTTAATAACTCGATAATTTTCATCAGTTTCGTTCACACGGTGACCGAGTTAGCCACAGACAAGGAGAGGTTTCTATGGGGCTGAATATGGTCTCTAGGGTTGTTAACTTCTTCGTTGGTTTTTCAAGCAATCAACATTCATCTTTTGAGGCAAAAGCATTCTAGGCTTTTACTAGGCCTAGTTGCCTTAAAAACAAACACCAATTTTGTGTCCAAAGCGTTCACACTTCAAACACCAAACCGCGTTTACAAAGGAGAGCTGACTTGAATGTATCGTGAATCTTTAAATGGTGTACTGTTTGAAAAGGAATGTAGTGATAAGACAGGCACCAATCAGACTGAAATTACACGGAAATTTCACAGAGAACACAATCACAGCTTTTTATACCACATGAACGCATGATAAACCAAGTGCGTGTCTGTGAGTAGGTGTGTTAAGAAAGCAGTTAAAGTATGGGCTTCGATTACAGATGATACAATCAGCAGTAGCCAAAACCTCCTTGCATGGCTAACCGCCTCTCACTGAGTGGTCCCGTAAACCAGGATAAAAAACCAAAGACCTCACAGCGCTAATGGATAGCGCATACAAATAACGAAACCATGAAAGCCGACGGCTTATCCTCCTGAAAATAGGAAGTGGTGATGAAGATGCATGAAGGGGAAGAGATAGTGGTGTACGTACTTGGGGACAGAGACCCCAGCGTGGGCAAAGACCTCCTGAAGTTGTGAAGAGCTAATGCCAGGAGGGCAGTTCCAGAAGTGGAGCATGCGCGAGGGAGGGTAGACGCGATTTTTCGCGGCACTGTCGTGGGTGTACCGGTTGTTCCGGGAGCCTGTGAAGTCTTTGAATGAGGGACTGCCATCAGGCAGTATGTAGGGCTGACTGACCTCGACTATGTGCTGTTGTCGGCTCAGCTGACCCTGTCAATGGATGAATGAATGAGGTGATGCATATCGAGGTAGAGGGGCGTGAAAAAGTCCACGATGTATGACCAGTGGGTTCGGTTTGATGCCTTGATGGGTGTGCTATTGCAGTGGATTACACGACCAGGGCATAAAATACCCCTGTCGGAACGAACGCTGCAACGGAGGCAGAAGCTGTGGCTGAAGGAAAACTACACCATAGTTTCAGATCGAGGAAGTACGAGGTAACCATAAAATACGCATTTGTTCAAAAAAGGTCATCTCACACAGTCGCAGATTGGGTTTAACCCGAAAAGTGGGACGCGCGAAAAAGCACACACGTGTGTGAATGGGAGTGCAAAGTTCACTGCTACCGCTTCAGACATTGATCACCCACCTAATCAAGCTGTCGAGTCACCTCATCGACTGACTGTAGCAAAAGCAGCCCTGGTAGTAGGAGCACCCTAACAACGAGATCGACAATAATATCCTGGTCTTAATCAGCTATCCATTTCTGTCATGAAAAGTAGGTATAAGAAGTGACAACAAATGCCAATAGACCACATTGGAGACGATGAGCCGTACGACATTCATTGCTAATGTGAACTCCACTCTACTTTAAGGCCCGCACTGTCGGTACGTATAAACAAAACTGCCTCTAGAAATCAGGTAGCGAATGTGTTAGAGGAAATGGAGAGGTCTTCATTACTCAAAGGCAGTTAAAAAGCTTAATTACGGAAAGAATGACCGGTTGAAAAAACCGCCCTTTGGCCACTGGGAGAACAAAAAAAATTCTAAGGCAGTAAAAAGTGAGCGCACGATTCTGTTCATAGCATCCTAACATAGCCAGCATGATACAAGTATATGCATAGCAAAAACACACTCCACTGCAGCTATGAGACTGGACAACATACCAACTCTACAAATGCATTTATGTCCTTTTCAAACAACTTGAGGGTGCGTTTGCAATAGAAACTGTCCCACTACTAGACGATGTGCATCGCAAATACGCACACATGCTTGGGAGCCTTTCCTCTTCATTAACCGCGCACTTTCGACATGAAAATATGTGCCCATTCTCCTCGAATCCCACAGCACCCAAACAAAGAATGAGCAATTGCCTTGGTGAACACTACTGTAAAGTTTGGCATGGCATTGGCAGAGAGAAAGTTTGATAAGAAGAAATTACGGGTATAAGGTAATACCTGAAAGTGTGTAATACTAATTTAAAATTGCACACCAAACCAGAGAGTTGAACTCTCGAAACCTTTAAGGAAGTAAGAATGTAAAGCATTTCACTGACAATCAATCCAACCTCGGTGCATCAGAAAAAAGGATCACAAAAAATGTCGGTGCAAGGAGGTTGACGAGCGATTCGGGGGAGAGGGCGTAACGAAGACCGCCACGACCCAGTAAACAGCGCATAATCTTTTTCCACATACTTATGGAAGCAAATCGACCCACCTGAATTAAAAAAGGCATATCCCTTAAGATAATTCACCATTGCATGACTGAGAGAGGAAGGCTTACGCTGAGTCGTTTTCCAGCGAATGAAATCATCGGTAGGTTGACGAGGGCACCGTTAGCGTTGGCGATTCCGTGCAATTCAACCATCGCCGTTCCCTCCTTCGAGCGAAGGAATTTTATTGGACCGACGTCTCCGTAAAGGCAGAAGAGATTGAACAATCTAAAAGCACAAAACAAGTTCAGTAAAAAGAAATTCCAAATGGGTATGAGATTAGAGGAAAAACCCACTGAGAAATTTATCACGACAATCCCTATAACAAAACCAGAGACGAGTACGAGCAGTGGTAATAAACACTTCAACGGGTGGGTGGCTCAAGTTTGTAGAAAAGAAACGCACCTGTCACAATTGGCATGAGCCATATTCAAATTGTAGACCATAATGACGGGAGTGGCAGATCTATCGTTCATGTCAGAGTAACCACCACCGAAAACGCCCTGTTGTTGTTGTTGCTGTCCTGCAGCTACCATTGCGAGTGCGCTGATGACGGAGTTAGGTGAGACGGCCGCGAGGTTGCCAGGCAGGTAGGCATCAGCCCGCTTTCCTAACTCGCCATCGAATTTACCTAATAGAGAAGCGGCTGCTGCTGCAGCCACGGGTCTTCCCTGAACACCCATCCCAGTCTCATCCATTAGAGTAGGATTTTCATAGTCCCAACTATCAAGACAATTCCGTGTCACCTTCAATCGTGTCTGCTTTGCGTACTCGACCTTGAGAGAGCAACAGCCTGAGTAGATGTCCGCACCGTTGATATGACGCTTGGTTTCCCGGGCGTCTGCGACTGTAGCGAATTCAACCATGGCTTGAACACCGGTTTTGCGGAATATGACTATTCTCAACACTTTACCATGACGGTTAGTGACTTGATGAATAACATCTACTGTTATAGGATACTGAGCATTGTAGATTGTCAGAAGGAGAATGTTATTTTCCATAGGAGGTGGCCGATCACTTTGTATGGCACTGTCGTCAAGACGACCACGGAAAGTCAGCCGTTTCGAGGTGCTGTATGCCAATCGAAGACGCTGATTGTTGACCGTAAACGGATACTCGTTAGATCTATCAAAATAGTTTATTAACGTTAAAACGACATATTTAAGCACAGTGGCCAGCAAAGAATAGCCTGCCAAAACATAAATGGTATACACCCCTAGTAGCAGGAAAATCACTGCCATCAAAACTCGTAATGGTAAACGTTGAAGATGGTTAGCTTAAAATTAAAATTTAGGGACGAACGGTACCTATGCGCGTTACTTAGTAGTAGACTGAGTAAGGTCATAATCAATCGCGTAAAGCATAGGGGATACAACCGAATAACATGAGACATGGAAGAGACAAGCAACTACCTTTGAATTACACGATCAGCATCGTTCTGGTCTTCGAACTCTACAAGAGCTTGCCGCTTGTTGGGCAGCATGATGATCTCAACTATGCGACCATATTTGTCAAATAACTTTTCCAAATCGATTTCTAGTGTATGTTCCGGCAAGTCAGTAATGTGAATAACAGGAGATGGCTCGATGTCACCCCATTCTTCTGGACGGTTGCGCTTACGACTCATGTCTACACACAAATCCACCAATCACGCCAATTCCAATAAACCGCTGCGACTATACAAAAATTTGATTGGGTCGTGGAAATGCATTTGGAAGTAGCTAATTAAAACTACTGCAGCATTCATATCCCATATTATACTGCCTTCAGATTCTCACGATTCTAATGGATCAGACGAATAACATCTCGTTTTTAAGATGATCGAGTGGTAACTTAATTAGATATGCCCCTCTTAGGGGCAATTGCACCCGCATCACCTTGTGAATAATAAAACAACGTTACAAACCCCATGACCAACTGCAACGGTTTCTGTGCCCCTTCCCCTTTCCCTCAAATTTTACACCCTTGTAACATGAAGAATGCGTAGAGGAATGCGTCTTTTACTTTAATAGTGACATGGGGTTTACATACTGTGATGGTTTAAAAGAATTGGTGTTTATTCCCTCCTCAGGAGTTAAACGTTTCCACCATGTCACTTGGTTGGCGCAAACTGACCTCCTAACCGCCTTAAGTACTTCTATTATAGTCCAACTTTTGTGCCATGACATTACGTTGGCTGAAACCGACTGTAGAAATACGGCTTCATTTCAAAGCTTTTGAGACTAATTCCTTCTCTACTTTCTTCTGGCCTATAACAATTACAATTTCCAAAGCAAGCTTCTTAAAAGATTTTTAGCTCATGCGATTGTAGCGTCTATTCTTCAACGTAATTTATGCCACTGCTTTACCCATGTTTTCACAAAATGGCTTTTCCATTAAAGGTCATAATATGCAGCCATTGTCTTATTTGCTATCTGGTTATCTAGGATTTGTAATTTGTTATGTCAACCCCTCAAGTAGCTCTTCTGGGCTAGGCTTCCAAATGGGAGTTCTGCATGCAGAGACTCTAGAGACCACGTGGTTAAGCACACACCTAATGTCCCTACTCCTTGTCATAGCGAAACTTGGGTTCATACAACCCTATTTTTACGACCTTTTGATGTCTTGGTAATCATAGCAAAGTTAAGTCTGCGTAAAAGTAAAGTCGACATGCGATCGATTTTGCTTGATGGGATCGTAAACGGAACGTATTCAAATTTGTCTCTAAAAATGGGACGTCATGACACCTTAACTTTGTAATTTTGGGGTCTGTGCGGACCGTATCACGTAACTACAGCCGATTCCAAATAAAGGGACATATATTAAGCAAAGTATCGCATGCCTTTTCCCGTAGTTTTAAAGTCGGATAGTTTCGATAATCGCACTTGGAAACGCAAGGGGGTGCGAAGTGTAACCTCAATTGATGGATTAGGTGCTTAAATGCGCATGTTTTACGTTAAAGTAAGCAAAAAAGTCATCTTAACCCTAATTACTACAAAACTTAAAAACCAGCTATGGCTGTTCAAAGTTGATCACGTGGTTGATGCGCCTGCTCAGCCTTTAACGCCCTCTTAATACCTTGCCAAAAATGTGCTTTCGCATAAAAATGGACGGAATAAGGTTTGAATGACCTCCTTTGTCAGATTGCTGTTGTTACCAATGCTTGCAACAGAAAAGTTCACCTTCCTCCCTGGAATTGTAGTAATATAGGGGCTTCTATTTGGTGTACTACTTCAAAGTTACTTGGATTGAGAGGCAAGTTTTACGAAGATCTACTCAAAAATCGTAATCGGTGACTGACAGGGCTATTAACAGGATTGACTCCTAGTAAGGGCTTGAGGCTGGGAGTCACAATAACCTGAGAGCCTTGTAAAGTCCTTCTTTCTGGCCTCTCGCCTTGAAGGTCAGCCAAACGCCCAACTAACACCACTAACACCCTATCATCGGCTGTGATTGCTACTGAATGGAATATGACATGAAACATCAAGTCTTGAAGCGCCAGCCAGCGGTAACCACATCAGTGGGAATGTGACAGCACAAACCCAAGTTGGATACTTTGGTCGCCTTCAATAAACTCGAACGTCGCACCACAATGATACGGCATCCTGCAGTATGAAGTTCTTGGTAAAATGGTTGCTACTTTGCATTTAGCGACACCTCTGTTTCAACGAGATTCAACTGCTTCAGAACTTTATGCTATTTTCAGCTTTCCAACGACGAATAAAGTGAGGCATCGGAATGCACTTTTCAATTTTCCGATTTGGTACATTTCCTTCTAAAATTTCATGTGAATTTAAGTGAACCCTCAATTAGCAGTTCTGGGGCATTTTACAAAGTTTCAACGCTATCACAATGCACTGCCTCGATGTCATGGGAACGCGAAATCTGGAGTGATGGGAGTCAGACATACTGCTGATATTATGGTCAATAAGTGAGGTCAGTCAAATTTTCTAAGCAGTCTTGTTTGTAGAAGGGTAATGAATACGACACGACCAAAGGAGGAAGTCATGACTTCACGCTACTCAATTTAATCGATTGCGAGTACCCAGGAGACCTCCAGTCTGCATAAAAGGCGACAAGAGGAGACACCCATCCGATGAGGATCAGCCCAAAATAGAAACTGAGGGGGGCTGTAGAAACAGCACCGATTGGGACCTTAACGATGACAGTGAAGCCTGAATGGACAGATTAACAAATAGTGAATTCGTTTCAAAGGAAAGTGAAACCAGTAGCTCTCTCTTTCAATTCTGGCACTCCGCCTGCACAGACTCTAAATTGATAAGCACAGGTTATTAGCATTACCATTCTTCTTCCATTTAGCACTTTCTTCCACCTTTTCAAAGCGCTTTGGACAACACTAGTTCCCTTTTTCATCGTTTCATCGACGCTAAGCACTATTCATAGTTGGTTTTTTTCTATTTTCTACTGCTGTGGAGGGTTGAAATGGGAGGAGATTGCTGCATAAATTCCACTGCCAAACAGTACATCTTACCTTGAAACGAAATGATTTGCATAAAAAACTTCATTCTGCAGAGGACTTCGGGGAAATCCAACACCCTTGCAACCCGAAAGTCTTGGAGACTACTTCACCGTCACTGCCACGCAGATTCTACCACTATTCTAACACGACGTCAGTTGTTAGTATTATCGTTTCACACTCCAATTAGCTTCCATCTCCTTTAAATTGGAGCGGCATACATAAATGATGCTGGCAGCGAGCTTGTCAGCAATGTTTGGCGCCAAAAATTGGAGACCTAAATGGCAGTCTGGTCTCAGCTTTCCTCGTAAAATAAGTTCGTATCACGAAGCTGTGTCCTCCTCATAAGCACTTGGCTTAATCCATCCCGGTCTTGCAGCAGGAGCATGCAAAACGAATCAGGATGGATTGCGGATCTCCTCTACTGAATAACTACTTGGCTTAACTTCAGGTGCAAACAGTAACTGTCAAAAATGTTACTGTACTCTCTCCGTGTTTCAGTCTAAACAAAGTGTCACAGCGAAGAGTGGATCACTGTCTCTTTATGGACCAGAAATACTGCCACATAATTGGAGGCAAGCATACATGCGTACGTCAGAAGGGCTAATTTTTGTCAAGGACGGAAACAGTGAACACCGTGCATTTAGCGTCTACAAGACCCTCCTAGGCGTCTGATGAAAACGAATAGGCGAAGGTGGTAGAGAGGGAACTCAGCACAATCATATGTGGGGACAAATAAAACTTGCAAATTGACACAAACTAGTCATTCTTTTACAGAAACAACCAACCTTCCCTCTCTCACCCTTTACTGCAAAGTCACAAGTTTCTGCGACGCGATCGTCTTCTTCTAGGTCCTCGAAAAGGTATCCTTTCTACAGGAGTGGATAGAGGTGGTCTGATGTGGTCTACTTCTACGGTTGCTGGATATCTGGGAAAGTTGCCACTAAGAAATTCCGAGTAGTTTGGTGGTGGCGGTTGAAGTACTGAACTTCCCTCCCCACCCGCCGCCTCTGGTGTCAGCGGTGGTTGAGTCGTAGGTCGAAATCGCACGATTTGGAAGCCAGAACTCACCAGGGCTCTGGTTCGAGAGACTGTACGTCTCAACGCGACTCGCAGTTCAACTCCAAGATCAATTCGATGAATAGTTCTACGGAGATGCTGTGGCAGGGGTTTAACTCTCGGCGAAGTGCCACCATGTCCTCCGCCTGGACGGGAGGTGAAGGAACTCTGGAGGCTCTGAATCTTCTGTATAACTCCTTCTGGTGCCACACCAACTTCCTCATTCACATCTGAATACGAGGGTGGTAGCTGATGGCCGGATTCAGCAACAACCACGGATTTCTGACGCCGCCACTGGAAGCGGCGTTTAGACCGTCGGGCGAAAAGATTCGTCTTATCAGCTTGTTCCACACTGGCGTAGGTTGGTGGGCTCAGAGGTATCTCGAAATCAGCACTGCTGATAGAGTTTTGACGGAACATGGGTGGTCTTCCTACTACTCTTTGACGCCATCGGCTAGGCAGACAACAGCATCCATAGCGAAGACATAGCGACTGAAGGCGCAAGTAACGGAGTGGTGAATAGCGCCTCAGCAATCCCACATAACTTATCAAAAATAGAAGTCCGACATTAATGACGCTGAAGAGGATAATTACTACCAAGAACCAGTTGACGGTGGGTGCATAACAGATGAGACTCCTCGAATACTCATCGGCGCTGCTTTGAGGGAGGGATGCAAATACTCTGTTGGCTAGCGCAGTGGGACCTCTGGGGCAGTTGACAACACCATCACAACTAAGGCGATAATCAATGCAATAGGCTACAAAACGATAGGTCAATTTTAATCCAAAGCGATCAGCGACCACCGGAGTTGTGCAAATAAGCCAGCCGGGATGAAACATTTCGTTGAGGTTAATCAGACTTATATCATAGGGGTTGCGGAGGTTTGTGTGAGATCCCCGAACCTGGAACTGTGTCAGCACACAAAGGTACGTCGGAGTGAGGGCAATATCCAAATAGAATTTGGCATCTCCACTTCTCTCTCCGATAAAATCATGAATCAGAAGCATATAAATGACAGTGGAATTCTTCGGCCAGGCTTGCGTATCCAGGTAGAAGTCACGCTTTACTGGGAACATCTTTGTGAGTCTTACAGTGGCGAGATGAACAGTCGGGTATGCGTTCCCTATGAATACTAGACTCGCTTCTCCACCCATGCCGGCAGTAATATTTAGTTGAGCTTGCTTTATGTACACAGTGACAAAATGAAACTGGGGATGTGTGGGGGCAGCAAAGGCAAAAGCACATGCGTGGGGATGTGTGGACTTTGTATGCGGTTGTCCGGTGAGTGGGATATCTTCGCCGCGTGTCTTGAGGGTATAGGCAGCTCCCGAGTACATAGGTCGGAGCTGAGTCCTGTGCGTTGGACTACTGATGCCGAAGCATGGCTCAATATCCACCGCCACGCTCTGGCAGGCGGTGGGCACTATGGAAACCGGGATCACGCAGAGGCTGAAAAGAACTGCTTTGATTAGGAGCATCGTAACTCTCCATAGGGCGGCATGACTGCTCCAGCAGTAGCATTACCATCGCCCCGTGAATGGAGGACCTCGCATACCTTCCGCCTGAAATCAATACCCTCCACGTGTCGCTGCAAAGTGATGAACTACCGATCTTGGGGTGACGACACAAAATTACCTGCCTTACTCTACAGTTTGATCGACATAACTTTTCTTAATAATAAATTACTTTTGCACTAGTGGTTACCTAAGCGAAATTGGTCCGGAATACCGGGTGGGTTGTCTCGACATTAAACTAGCAGATTCCCGCAATGACAATAGTCGCTCCCATTATCACAGGTTAATGAATTCCCCATCTACGTAGAAGTGTTGCCAGCTGTTGCATTCTTTGAAGCGTTCACAACGAATTAAGCGTAGAGGTGAGACGTTACTCCTTTCCATCAAAATGCTTTCCCTTTAATTATTGGTCATGAAGAAAGGGGGGAGAAACGAGAAGACCTTTTGTGTGATGCAATATGTCGTGACGTGTCGTGTCGTCGTGTCTTTTCAAAATTGGCAATGAGCGCAAATGTGCACGCGGATCGGCCCAGCAACATGACGGCAGAGGTTGCGCTGTTTGCACCGTGCAGGGCAGTTGCCGACCCTCAAAGCGTCTGTGCCCCACATTCCACAAAAGGTTTCATGGCCAAGCACATTGCGGCGTTTGGGAAAGTTGTAAAGATTGATTCTATCAAATTGTAGGCCTTTCAGACACGATGTGGCGTAGACACCGCCTTCCACGTCACGAACTGATAATTTCGGTCGCTGAAACTGTTAAAGTAGGTGTGACTACACCCAATAATATTAGCTCCTTCACGCTCCCCAGTCCATTGCTGTGGCATTAATGCATCATTAAAAATGCAGACATTAATGTAATTTTCTTCTGACAAGCGAAAATCAACACGATTTGTCAGTGCATGTAGATATACCCTAAGAACATCGGATCACCTACCCAGCTCTTTCTTCTGAAGTAAAACACTGGGTGACCACCGAGAAGCTGTGTATGCTGACGGAGACCACAAAAACAGAACAGAGGTGTGATAAACAAGCCACAGGGACCGTTAAGGCGTATATCCGTGTCAGGCGGTGTTTAATGTGACCGGAAAGTGGGGAGCTCGGACACTGGGTTGGCCTTTTCGCGCGGTGACAGTGAGGGCATTTTGTCTAGCAATGCATTGTCGGACACTGGTCGGTCTTTGCATTTGGGCGCTTCAAACCAGGCGACTTTCTAAGGCGTAATTTCCGGCAATTTGGTTGGTCCCTTAGCGGGACGGTTTGAAGTTACACCAGGAGAAACTGTTTACATTCGTCGCTGTAAGGATGATGGTTATGATTCGATCACAAACATGCATGATGTCGTAAAACCAAACAAATCCACCGTGTTGTTTTCGGTTTCGGGTTTCTGAAAAATGAGCATGCTTTCAAAAGAGGTTACTCTTCCCTTCATATAATAAGTCAGCTTGGCTTAATACTACCTTCTTGTTCATAAACCATGAAAGATCGTAGAGGTTTCCTTTTCTTACTCCATAGAGAGTCAACATGGCAAGGATCACCTAGAAATCAACCTCCAGAACTCTCAATCTACTAAATCATGTTGACATAAGAGACGGAATTTAGTTATTCAATAAGCATGATCAAAGAGTTCTCGTTACAGTCCCTCTATGGCCTTTTAGGGTGTGACAGTTCAAACAAACAAATGAATCACAACCAATTGCGCTAATAATTTGTTTATCCAGTTCTTTTAAATAACTGCCCAAACTCACTATAACAAATTGTCGAGAATGAACTGCGCAGGCTAGAAGGCGCCCAATGAATAGGTAAATAAATGAAAGGTAATTGACATTAATTAATAGGACCACCCATTAAACGCCAGCCCAGTGGACAACAATGCTTCCGGTGTGCATCTTTCACACCGTATCACTCATCAGCCAATCCCACTCCTGAACCTGAGCACAAAATGGTTTACGGAGAGGTGGGAGTGGTTATTTATGGCTCTTCTGTGGTCTGTCGCCACTCCAAGCGCGGATTTGGCTGGCGTCAACCCTATCTGACGACAAGTTGGCACGAGCACCACCCATCCTGGCGACACAGGACACCACTGCCTTGTGGAATGTTTACAAGGCTATTCAATGGTGCCCACCGTATGCCTATGTTAAATAGCAATGCCTATTTCATAGGCTCCATCTGATAGCGAAAATATGCTCAGTGTTTTAACATCACATCAGATTTAAATTTCACCACCAAAACTTGGTAAAAGGTGATTAGTAGTTTATGACACATTTCTATGGGTAGGCCTCGACTGCTTTAATGGCCTAAGATAAATATTAAATAGCTAGATTGCGTTGTAAACGGAGTACTATCCATTCAATGCTAGCTTATAAGATTTGCAGAGTCAAGCTGAACTAACTCCGAAGAATACACAGCGACACGAATGGAAATGAATTTACAGGAATGAAGAAATTTACCCCGCCCTTTATTCCATAAAAATACCAGGGAGCAGTCATTGCGATACCGGATGCCACTTATCATTCAAGCCGTCGCAGACCATAAAGTCCAAATAAACGCTCGCATCAGCACTTGACAGACGGTGCAGTATCTATTACTGGACCTAAAGGACCGTCATAAGCTCGAGGTCGAAACCTCCGGGCTGATTGCGAACAACAGCTCCGGTGTGAAAAAAACTGACCCCCTAGAGAACCTCGCAAAAAAACCCAAAACTCAGCCTCAGGTGGGTGAGGTAACAAAAGCGTCATTTTAAAATGCTTTCATTGAATCGGTCTGCATACGTGTGCCCACAAAAGAACGTGATTTTCGAAAGCACAATCATTACAAAAGAACGGCCACTAGAGGGAGTTAGGAGAGGGGCTTGGAGATTATGTCTTCGCGACCCTGTCCCACACCGATCCATCGAACATGAAAATCGCAGAGTCGTTCGATCGTTTCGACGTAATTACGAGCATTCTCTGGCATATCTTCATATTTCTTGATGCTCATCGTCCTGGTCTTCCATCCGGGTAACGTTTCATAGACCACTTCCACCCGTGACAAGAGCGAAAGATCAGAGGGGAAGCATTGAAGCACCTCGCCAGTAGTTGGATCAATATAGTCCTTCGCAATTTTAACCTACGAAAGATCCCCATAAGGCTTTCAAGAATGCGGGTAGGGAAAGTAGTGATAATCATGAGCGGCCTACCTCATCAAAATCGTCCAGAACATCGAGCTTGGTGAGCGCAATAGCAGTGAAGTTGTTTATCATGTGGGCGTAGCGCAGAACAACTGTATCTAGCCAGCCAACACGACGTTTCCTGCCCGTCGTGACGCCAAATTCATGACCAACTGTCTGCAGTTTTTCAGCCAATTCGCCAGTCAATTCAGTAGGGAACGCGCCGGATCCAACACGAGTTGTATAAGCTACATTTAAAAACAAAAGATTTTACTAACGATGCTAAGGCCGGCGCAGGTAAAGAGTGAATGGGGCTACCCACCCTTACAGACTCCAAAAACACTGCCGATGCGAGATGGAGGTAGACCCAGGCCAGTACATACACCGCCAACAGAACAGTTCGACGAGGTGACGTAGGGATAGGTGCCGAAGTCGATGTCCAGCATAGTGGACTGAGCACACTCAACGAGAAGACGGTGTGTATCGACCATCGCGAACTTATTCACCAAAAAAGCGATGTTCCTGACCATGGGCCTTAGGCGATCACGGTAACTAGACAGTTCCTTAAGTACACAGGTATGGAGTAAGTGAGGTAAAACATAAGGGGATTGACATTAAGAGATTACATACTTCTAGGGATCTTTTGACATCAACATTGAGAGTAGGATAATGTGACTTGTAAAAACCAACCAAAGATTCATATCGTTCACAAAAAATATTCCAATCGCCGACTAAATCAACAACACGCAGACCCCTCCTTGAAACCTTTGAAGCATAAGTCGGACCGATACCGCGTTTAGTGGTACCGATGATATAACGACCTCTCGCCTCCTCTTCCAACTCATCGACGCGACGATGAACATCGAAAACGAGATGTGCACTCTCAGAAATGCGTATACGACTCTCAACATCAGGAACACCTTGCTTTGTAAGGGTGTCAATTTCCTGAAATAGAATTAGTAGAACATTGGATCATGCCTTAAATAAGTCCTGGAGATAAATAACAACGCCATTGCCAATAACACACATTGTATCACTCCTGATAATGCCACTGGGAACAAGGTGGAAGAAATATTGCGTGTCATCGACAACAACGGTGTGTCCTAGATCCTGAAATACAAATAGATTCAAACATACCTGCATTGTTACCACCTTGGCATCGGCAGATAACATCACAACGAGCAGAAAGCATATCCACTATTTTTCCCTTTCCTTCATCACCCCACTGGGCACCGACAACAACGGAAACACCCGACATCAGGAGAATGCGAGGATAATTGTGAGACGGACACACGAAAAGAGCTAATGTTATAGCGCCCAATATAGCGCCAAAGATGCGGCCTAAACAACTAAAGTTTGCAATCAAAATTGTAAATATTTTCATTAATCCGTAAATGTTTCTCTTTGAAAATATTTTGTTTAAGCGTTTAAAATACAAAGTAACATTTTGAAAATGTCCTCACAGTAGATCGGTTTTCGTGCTCTGCGATGTAGTGCGTGTAGGCGGTGCACATTATGGAAAGTCTTCTAGCAAGACTTGTAACATATAAGTTTATGGATGGCCCTGGTCTGGTGAATGATTTGTTCAACCAGCCTAAGGAGAAATTGCTGTTCTCACTGCTGCTTTTCATGCTCATTATCGGATCCTCCCTTTGCATTGTGTATCGCACCCTTTTTCAGCGCGGCTCCTCAGTTTCCAAAAGCAGTACCCATAAAAACATTGATCCACAGCTTTTGGTTAATTTGTGGACTGACCAAAACCGAAATCTCTGTACGGGTATTGTGGATCTGTGCGTTGCCTTCATAAATACCTATACTGACAGGGTTAAGGTGCTCTTCGTTTTTTATCTTACCATTCGCTGTAGGTTCCAAACGGAGTGAAAAATGTTTTATATTTGCCTCGTGTATCTAGTCCCGTAATATATTCACAGAGATCTCCCCCCACCGTATCTGCTAATATAATGGTACTTGCTGTCAAACCACTTTTGTTATCCTTTTTAGAGCCTACCCTTACTTGTAACTTCTAATCGTCTTTCATTTTCTGGTGAATGTCAAGGAAATCAAAAAGTCTCTCATATTAGATTTTCACTTAGTAATTTTTCACTTGAGGTAAACTCTTTTGAACCATTGACTCTCAAAGGTTATGCTGAATTTGTCTTTCAATAATACCAACTTGATTGCTCTCCAAGGAGTTTCGTCACATCCTCACTTTTCTTTATCAATCGAATCTCCAGATCCAGTAAGAGTTATGATTTATTCTCTAACAGTTAAGTTGGAAAATGCCAAGCAGGACCTTTTGTGCACAATCGAAGATATTGTCTCTAATTTGCATCTGATATGGAAAGACGCCGGTGCATTGCTCGACAGTCAAGAGATTCTTAAGAGCTCGAAAGGATGTAATGAGTTATTTTCGGACTTGGTATGTCTTCGTTTTCACCACTTTTATGTTATTTTTACATCAAGGACTCAAAAGTGACGGAGGATGAGGGTGAGGACTTGTATCCGTCCACATTTTCACAAAGCTTCCACTTCGAATCAGGGATAGCTTCAAAGGGGAATACCAAAACAGCGATTGAGCTCAATGCAAATATTTTAACAGAGTCCGTGCATTCACTGCCTGAGGCCGCCAGTATAAACCCTGTTTTCCTGGACAGTCACCTCCACATGGCAAATATCTTCGCGCCCAGCAGTGAAACGGACGACTCTACGGAGGCTCTACCTGAGCCTATGGTACTGGCATACAACCCCAGCCTGAAGAAGAAGCTAGGCGAAAGCATTTACCGCCGGCACCAACGCTCTGCGTCAGACTTCGTGGACCAAGAGGTGGAGGACACTGAAGGTACGCTTAATGACACTGAGCCCGTTCCTCTGGACCCCATCGTTCACCCCCCTGAGGAGCAACATCCGACGGACCAGAATGAAGGCAAGCCGGTCTTCTCACTGCCCAATCAGCGCTCTCTCAAGAGAGTCATCGATGTATCTCCTCTTCATGAGCGTGTAACTCCGAACCTCGCCTCTAAAAATCTACTTGTGAAGGTGGTCAAGGCAGATTTTATTGACCTTAAAAGTATATTAAGCTGTGCTATTTAATGGGGGTTTAGGCTTAATCAGATAAACTTAGGGGCTTTTTTCCTTGGGAAACAGGTTCCTCCGATGCTTACTGTGTTGTGGAGTTAGATGAGCCGTACCAACGTCACGCCACACATGTTGTACCACCTTCGGAACAGTTATTTTGGGATCAGCATCTACTTTTGTAAGTCTTTAATCTTCCTTGAAATAAATATGCACAATTTCACCACTAAAGAATTAACAATGGTCCCTTTGTAGTTTTTGTCATCCTATGAACGGGGTTCAAATTGGCATCCTCATTTCATCTTTGGAGCAGCTGTTTGCTCCCATTTGGCTTAAATTATACATATTTTAATTTAGCGCTGTCGCCTTGAATAGTAAAATTTGTCTTTTGCTAGGTTCATGATATTTTGACTTGAAATCGCTTTACACTACCTTTTTCCTTCTTAAAGTATTGAATTATACAATTACCCGATGTTGGATATGATCTGTTGACTTTTTTCTTTATTTGTATTTTAGCGGGCTTAACAGCAACTCAAAACGTGCCACCTTCGAGGTTTTCGAACTGTCAAAAAGACGAAGTGAGTGACCTGTATGTAGTCATCGGTGATTGCTGAATGATGGTGCATATCGGTTTTATTTGTTGAATCACCAAATGATAGTTGATGCAGCGCTGGGAGATTTGCCTCCATATATTGTATTCAACATTTCCATTTTGAGGTAAAGTCCAGGAGCAATGGTTTTGCTGAATAAATTACCAATTTGCCGCAAAACCCCATTTGGTTATGAAATGTGGATAGAATATGTTTCATTTATGCCTAAATAATCGTCTAATGTAATTTGTGATAATTAACATCGTACTCAGCATAAACTTCAACCAATGTGTACTTTACGTAGGCATCACTTTTTCATTGTTTCCTGCTCATAAATTCAGCTGTATTCAGCGTTACGGATTCTAAGGTTCCATCTTGGTTGGGGCCAACTCTCTGATCCACAATATTACGCATTACACAACAGAGTGGCGTGCGGTAAATGGAATAACGAAACGTGTATTTGAAAATTAGTTATCATTTTAGGACTCCCACAATATAGCGCTTTTAAGTGTAGCGTAATGATTGACCTCGTCATTCCTTACAACGGCGTCCTTCCCCGCTTAGAGTAACTGGCCTATTGTCGCCGGCATTTGACGACGTGGGTTTTTGAGAGTAGAGGGTGAAGGGAGAAATGCAACACACTGGACGATGTCGTGTTATTTCACGGATGCTACTCTCCAGTGTTATCCTACTTACTTGAGAAAAATCAATGGAAGGCTCTAAAATGTTTTCTGGGTTTGATCTAACCAACTGTACGTCGAAGCGATTATCTCAACCAGAGGGTAGTGGCTGAACGCACATATGAAAACCTGCGGTCAATCCTCTCTCTAATGATCTTCAGAGTGGTTCTGCTCGAATGAACAACCTCCCCCATGGGAGCCATGTGTAGCCTGTCGACTTCCGCATTTCCCCTTGCGCGTTTCTATCGTGTCATCATGCCATATACCCGTGGCATGCAGGCACAGTGATCCCACTGCAGGCCGCGCCTGTTTGTGTGCCCGTGCGTGCATTAATGTGCGTGTGTGTGCCATCGGTTAATTGGCCGCTGCGTTTGGTGTGTGCTTGTACGCACACACCACCCTCTTTATCGATTTGAGAAGTGCGTGCACGCACGCAAGTGTCTAAGCTTTGGTGGATGGCATGTGGACTGATAAACGGGCGGGCAAACGAGCGCTCCGGGGCTTGGGGAGAATACACACTTGCAAAACAGCACCCTGAAATGCGTGTTCATGTGTGCGTGTGTGTGTATCCCGGTACCCAGGCGTCTTCGGTGCAAAAAATTTTAAATTCTCTTCGCACTGGTGCCTGGGAGAAAAGTACCATAAGTGGTCTTGCTGGCTAGATCTGTAGTAGTTTTGTGGGCCGGAGGACATTTCTATCTGAATTCAATGGTGCAATTATTGTCTATTCAGCAGAATAAGTAGAGTGAATATTCGCATAGTGATTATAAGTAGCTGATAGTTCATAGGATGTTCTTATGCGACGTTTTATTCTACTATTCGATCATGTTAATCCTTCTTCAAATAAGGCGACAAACTAAGTGATCCACCTCGATTGATGAAGCTTTTTTCCCGGGTTCCCGTTCATTACAAACCATCAAATTCTTGCCTATGATGCCTCCAAATTGTGCAGTCATTTCACCCCAATATTTTCCATAAACAAAATATTAAGGTATTTCGATGACTCACCGCGGGAATTGCCTATGCCAAGCCTTTGACCCATTAATCATTTCAAGTCGCCAACACATTTATGGGTTTTGGTGAGGCAATGAAAAAAATAAGCGGAATTTTCCCTATTTTGCAAATTACCAAGTTCCCTCAGTTATGCATAGCGTCGGGGGGCTTATTTAAGGCTGGAAATCTACTTTCTCTCGACTGTAAGTCAATTTCAAGCATTTCGTAATTGGGATCGAAAAGTGTTATATGATGTACGACCAATGTGGGATTTAAAAGATTGTGAATGAGCAGGAGGAGTTTTGGTTTGTTTGCCCTCTTTTTCAAATGCATTTTGGTAGATGGTTCCAATCTATATTAGCTTTTCTGTCACCTCGACGAGAACCCCAAAGTGAGGGTAAGTATGCCGTCTGGTGACTGTTTTCGATAGTCGGACTTAGTAGCCGCAATGCATCAACACTTTCCTATGAATTGAGTCTGACAGCTCTCACTTTATAATAGTGATTTTTGAAACTAAATTAGCCTTTAGATCTAGTTCTCTGGCATTTTGCGCCACTTTAATGCGTTACTCGTTTCACACTACTATTGCTCGCACAAATTTCGGTATCCCAATGGGAAAATCAAATCCTTAGAAAAGTACCTCTACCGTTTAGCGGGGCTGGTGTTTGCTTTTTGTGTGATCCAATAGGTTTTGCCACTTTCTTTTTTGAAGTCAATATTTTATCCGCAGTACTTGTTAATTGGTATCGCGTTGGATCTTCCGCCTTTTTTTCTAGTGTAGTAAAGGCATCGGGGCAATCATTAATTCATGTCCTTCCTCACATCACAGAGTCCATTTCACGGGGCTACGCGGAGGTCTATCTGCCGGAATTGCTGACCAGTTCGGTTAGGGGATGTTTGAGCGAGCTGTTGCGCTGCATCCCCTTGGACCCCAAACAGCACTCCTCCTCTACCCTGGGCATGGCCGTCGGCATCGGCGGAAGTGGTGGAGGAAAATGGGACCACACTTCCAATCCCACCTCCAGCTCCACCTCGCTCACCATCCGCAAACCCACTGTCACCGCTGAGGTGCTTTTAATTTTCTGGCCTAGAGAATTGATTTTTGATAAATTTTTGTGTTTACTTACTCTTAAGGTTCACTAAAAATCTTAGTTTTCATGGTAGCTCTAGCTAGGTTAACATTTGGCAAGTTGGAACGCCAACTAGGTTAAGCATTTTGGTTAATTTCGGTAGAGTATTGAACGTGGCGTGTGGAACTTTTCCTCTAGTAACAAGTACTGAAGCCTATTGTCAATTGAACTGGTAGCTGTTTTCTGTTTGACGGCTTCGATCATTAAATGAATGAAGTTCCCGATAGCATGACATGAAGAGTGAGCTGTTCATGCCATGTTTCAGCAAGGTCCATAAAGTTGCTGTGGACTTTTGCTTACTTCATGTGACTGCTTCATCAAATTACCGTAGCAACTGTTTAAATTTGGGAATCTACCGGACTTCTCACGGTATTCTTGGGACGTCTTGACCACACAAGTGGGGGCTGCCCTGGGGCAAGGACAAACTAATTTAATTTTTGCAGCGATCTAAATTGCTGACAAGTTATTATTTATTAAAAGTAATCCAATTTATTTTATCATTTAGTGCACATATTAACGCGATTCACTTTGCCTTCCAGTAGATTTAAGTGGGTTTTACCTGATTTCATCAGGAGCTCAGTCTGTTACCTGCTAGTTGGCTAACATAATCTCACCCCAAGTAATCGTTAAAGTAGTCGTTTTTGTATTTTTCTGTTTCACTACGGGCAAAATTCTCACCTTTTGTAACATTATTCTTTACCGCCACCAGTCACAATTTTGAGCAAGTAATGCTGCACTGCGTGCAGTTTGCGATATTGCCCACGCCCATCTTCATTCTGATTTGGGCCCAGCGAGATAAGTTTCCATCCAGGGATGTCATTTGGGCGTTTTCCACATGGCCGTGACAAATGTCACATCGCTGTTCATTCGTCTGACAAAAGATTCTACTTTAACGCATACATATACGTCTACCCACCTCCGCACTAGCATTTGAGGAAACATGCTAGCTACTTTTTCTTTTGCTGTTGTGTGACTTCCAGTAGCGTAAAAAATGCATCGTGTCTGCAGTAAATACCGCTTTAAATCATCACTTAGGCTTGAAGTGCCAGGGTTGTGGATTGAACACACCTTCGAAGTGTTCCTACGATTCCGCACTTTTACCTTTCATTATACATACCAGCTATCTCGTACGGCCAACGGCACAACTCAAGCATGCGATAAAAATCTATGATAATTATAGTGAATCTCGATGTGCCTATTGCACAATCAGACTTAAGAACATTAAGTATTCACTCGGACTTTAGGGTGAAGGGTAGGGATGTAGCCTCCTTGTCAATTGAAAATGAGTAGGAGTTTTCGCATGTCCTCGAGGCAGCACTATTATACAAATAACCTCATCTGCTTTAGTTTTCGGGTGTTTGTGCGCAAATAATAGGTATTTTGGTCTCACTGGCCTGTGTTTCTAATCGCTGCGCTGTGATGTTTGAAATTTCAGTTCCACTTTATGGAGCGGTTGATTGACGATCCCTTCTCGGTTTGCAAGGGGCGTTCAGGCGTTAGTTCGCCCACGCCATTGTCGAAGCTGCGCGCCGCGGCCATGACCTCTCCTGCCTCCTCCTCAGATTCCTCCCTCAGCCAGACTGCTGGTGCAGCCGCCTCCGATTCTACTGGCACTGGCATCGGCGCTGGCGCGGATCGCTCCTTGCACAGCTCCAAGGGTAAGCAATCCCCTGTCAGCAAAACATAATCATCATTGCCGCTCCCTGCATGCAGCAGTTGTTTCCTCTAGCGCTGACTAGACCCTGGGCTTTGCATAGGACGCAAGCGTGCATCGATTGCTGAGAGAGAACCTTACACTTCATGCATCCATGCTTTTATTCCTGCTGACTAGCTAGTGGCCTCCAAAACTCACCCCTACCTATTATCTAGTTCGGCGGCTCTTTGTGGAAGGAGCTTTAAACACGTAGAAAAGACGAATTTTTTCAAGGGTACGAAATCCGCACATCCCGTCGGGATTACAAGACAAAAGATGACGGTGTCCTTTGAGGTACGAAACTGAGTAAGTCTTGCTATTCCTTTCGTGGCACCTAGGCGCCTTTCGTCTTCGGAGGGCAGTCACTTTCAACGTCGGTCGACAAGGTAAGCACCGTCGTGCATCAGTGACGGAAGGAAGAATTGCACATTACACCTCGTCTCATTGTTGCCATTAGTATCATCATCGTCAATTATTGGCATGAACGCATGACATTTCATACATATTCTCCGTTTCCGTTCCCTTATTATTTAATGTATAAAATCAGTGTAAAACTTTTCGCTGATCAAACCTCAAAAAGATGTGATGTCACTTATTTGGAGAATGAAAAAAAAGATTATCAGAAGTTTACCAAAGAGATTTTACCTTAGGCTAACTTTCCAAGCATTCTTTTAGTATGTGTCACTTAAAAACACATACCACCTGAGATTTATAACCTAGCTTGCTATTATCAACCAAATTATCTACAAAAGGATGTTGTTTCATTGCCAAAATACGGATCTATCCAACTTTGCTTATCTGGATCTTCACGGTATCTTTACCGAGCCCAAATATTGCGAGTTTAGCGGTTTTTTGGACAACAAGGCTTGATGCCACTTGTTCGAAACTTAGATCAATAGTTAATTGTGGCTTCTGTTTCATTTGTATCACTTACTGGGTTCACTTCACCACTGTTTAATAAACGCGGAGCAGATGCGCTTGTTGCACAACGGATAAATGAAGATACATAATTTGGTATCATCTATTCCTTGAACTGCGACTACTCCTGCACCATGTTTCGTTCCACCTACGTAGATGGAAATCACGGATCGACTAACCATGGGTTTCGTAGGTTCCCGCGCCCTCTTAGCCTTCATTCCCATCCCACCTGAATGAATGTCCTCGGCCCACACGCGCTGCACTTCCCATCCTCCTCCACTCCCTATACCAAGGCGAATTAAACCATGTACTGCCAATGGTTGCGTATTACGCTCTCACTCTTTTTCCTTTTTCAGAGGAAATGGAGGACAACAAACAGTTGGAGGTTGGTGCTTTCTAGGTGTTGTTGCATATGCACGTTTGCGCGTCCAAAGGGGGGTTCCTACATGACGCCAACCAAAACGTCCCACCACACCCTCTGTAAAATTGACCAATATTCGTGCTGGATGCTGGCGTGCATGCCCTTGTGGGTGTTTGTTTTGATGTCTTGCAACAGACTTATAACATGTGCGTAATTGCGGCGGACGCACGTGTGCTTGTGTTTTCTCTTGGGGCCTTAGAGGGAGAGAGGAGGGGGGCCGAAGGCGAGTGCATGCCTGCGCATGACGTCATTGGCACACCTACCTCCCCGATTGCCTTCCCCACTCATTCCTGCACCCTCTGCCACCAAGGCATGATGTGTCGTCCTCTTTTCCTCCCTCCCACAGATCTCCCAGGTGAAGTGGGTAGAAGGGGTGATCGGTGCGGGTAATTACTTGCTCCCTCCTATTTGCGGTGTATCTAATGTAGGCCAAAGCGTCTCCCAACCTCGTTCCCAGGGTATGTTGGGTGCATTCTCGAGGGTGGAATTGTGTATATGTGTAGTTCACATCTCGCCTTATTTAATCCGATGTGGGAGTTGTATTGTAAGGGCTTCCTCGCAAACCTCTTCTGCTTTGTGTCCACACTTTTTGGCTCAGTTGAAGGTGTCTGAGGCTGCTGCAAGTTCGTGAGTTTATTTTCTTTTTTTATGACGATTAGTGAGCACGAATGGTATCCTACGTTTTTGGCGACTGTATAGGGGAAACGAGAGTGAACAAGTGAGCGGAGTGGAACGGATGTGCTTCCTTTTCCTAAACTCAGTCTGACCTAAAATGCATGTCTTGCGGATGTTGAGGAAATGTTGGCAGGCACCTAATGGGAGTTCTGAAAGTGAAGGAAACTTTTTTTATAAGTGGAGGAACCTGATTGCATATTTTTTTTGATCAAATTCTGGGAAAAGTAAACACTTGAAATGTCAGTATCCATCTGTTTAAAGTCATTTTAACAGTGTTCCCAGATGATTTATGGGCAATGCCTGCGGTCATGCGAGCTCAGGGTTTTAACATTGACGCGCACCAGATGCCTACGTCTTTTTGACATACGATTCCTCTGTAAATTTCTTACAGTCAGCGTCAAATTATACTCACAAAATTGAGGTAAATCCTTTAGAGATGATGCGATTGCGCCTCTTACTGTGTTGGGCGGCCGTTCCATCGATGATCACGACCTTACGAATCTCTTTGGTTGTGGCTATGGACAGAGGCAAATGTAAGCCCACGGACTGGCGATCTGAGCCTCCCACATTGCATCTATGCATGTGCACATAGTAGGCATGTGATCGGATCAAAAGCAAACGACTTAGGAACTCATCCGTCAGTTGCTCACTTTGTAATTCTGTCCGGGTAATTCGTGCTGTTACACTCGTTTAAAACCTATAGTTCCCCTTGTTTTCCAACTTGGTACACCTCATTTAGATGTCTGTACCTTGCAACACGTGAGTTTCTGTCAATTACGTCTTTGTTCTCCTTAATTAACATTTTCATCCCAAAGTCCTACCTGAAGTGTAAAAATCCTGATAAAACAAACTACATCTACTCTACTTTAATAGTTACTTGCACACTGGGTCTGAATGCCATTTCATTATGTGCTCAAGTAAATTGCCTTCCTTTTGTAGCTTGAGACGCCCAAGGACGTCACACCAACGCCTCTCAGTAAGTGCCTCCAAGACACGCAAACATTCGTATATTTGGTGTTTCGAAAAGCCCACCTTTAGCTGCTACTTTCCGATTAGCGATAACAATGGTTTGTTCATCACTTAAATGAGGTTAGGTGAAGCACTAGGTGCTGCTTAGTTTTCCTTTGTCAGGATTGATTTTACAGGCTGCCATGTTTACAGAACTTCCCAATTTCGACCACGGATGTTTAGCCAGGCTCATTTAGTACATCATTCATTCATTTGATGCGACAGTCATCAAACAAATTTGTTACAGTCGCTTTGCACATATTTCAAGAAGCCATGACTTGAAATTCACCTTTCATCTAGTGGAGAGCGGCAAACAGCATGAAAGCCGCCTTCAGCGCTCCACTTCGACCCGTGGCTCACGTCTCTTCGAGCCAGCCTTCGAGAATCTACGTCTAGCAGATACCAACGCCGCTCTGACCAGCCGTCAACAGTACGGACACCGCGCCGGTGGGGGTTATGGCGGCTTGCGTCGCAAGTCAGTGCCCCGTGTCCTCTCCACCGGTCTGGGCGGCGGTAGTTCAAGTACCACCAGCGGCTTTGGTCTCCTCGGACCGAGTTCCCAGCTAGCCGCAGTGGTAGCGGGTCTTACTGCCGCCTCTGTGGAGTCCTCCGATGCCTCTGTTGATCCATCTACCGCTGCTGCGGTTGCCTCGGCGGTGGCAGTGGCCGCTGCCACCGGGCGCTCCACCTCCTCCTCCGCGGCTCTCGATCGCAGGGTCATGGCGATAGGGGCCGGAAGTGGTGGAGTTGTGGGTCCAGCGGACAGCCTCTTTGAAGGCACTGCTACCTCTATGGCCACTCTCGGCATCTCCGAACATGAACCACGCAGTGATACTGTGGTTCGGTATGCCGCACCCGCAGCAAATGTAGCAGGTAAATTAAAAGGGGAAAAAGGGAGATGATAATTGCTACCAGGGATTTTTGTCAGTTTTTGAATTTTTTTATTCTCCTTCTCCCTAACATTTCGTTGCTCCTTTTCAGATCCTGTTGCTATTTGCTGGCATTTTATGCCAATCACTTATTTTGCCCTCGTGTTGTATTCAAAACTCATTTCTTAGCCATGATTATTTTCATGTAATTTCGTGCTATGATGTTCATCAGTCCGAAATATCAGGCACTGGAACACAATTAGTTACTGTACTTTGATGTTTAGAGAGTCTGGGGACATATTCGGCCCAGCTGCCTCCAAAGCGATCAGACGCAACAGGAGCAAAGTTGATTAACCTCTTCAAGTCCAAAAAGAAACACCAGCAGCCATCCGGTAGGCCGTTTTACCATCAAACGAATGTTGTTGACTGGATTTGATAAAAACTGAACCAATTTTGGTTAAATACTTGAAGATTAACTGTCTTTGTTAAATTTGTGATTATTCCTACTAAATAATTCAAGTAGTACCATCGCTGTCTTGCAAATATTGAGATTAAGGCTAATTCCGGAATACGCTACTCTCAATCAGGTATGGCGCGCCTGCTTTACTTGCAAGACCTCGAAGGTTCCGAATTCGACGCAATTTCGACAGAGGGATATCAGAGAATTCTTCATGGTGACCAAACTGAGAAGCAATAAGATTTTGTGCTTTACTCACCCCTTCCTTTCCACCATCGCCTGTCTGTAAAACCCGGGAAAACCGATGCTTTCAGCTTCCAGAGCCATAAACTTCCCTGTTTGTGCTTGCCATCGGTGGTCTCGCTCCAAGGTACACTTATTTGTTGGCTGGGACAGGTAGACTCACGCGTGCACTTCATTTTCAAGCCTTTCGCTCTTTCGATCGGACTGTGCGTTATTTCCTTCTCTTATAAGGGAGAACCGAATCGAATGCACTTTCTTCTCTTTATTCCTCTTCTTGTCTGCACTAATCGCATGCCCGACCCTCTGTGGCGCAGCGCTAAGCCTTCAGTCGATGGAGAATTATACACGCTTCGTGCCGCTTTTGCCTTTTTTCTTGATAGAGGGTTGGCAATATGTGTGATTTGAGCAGTACGCAACAGTGGTAACGTGAAGCAGTGCGAGTCATGCGTGTTGGGAGCTTTTAGTGTGTATCTTTCAACTAACTAACTGATGAGTAGCCGAGGCGCATACTTCCTCACGCCTGGTGAGGAAGGTACCGAGGTTTAGCACTGACCAGAGGGGGCTGTGTTGAGCTAATTGAGGAATCTGGAAATTTCCTCGTTTCTGGCTGTTTTTGTGACAGGATACAAGTTGTAACTAGGCGTAGAGAACACGAGGTGGGAGTTGGGAGTCACATAGTGTTAGTTTGGATTAATTTATTTTGCCTGCGCACATATTCTGAAACAACCTCATGAGGGCGATTTTTTTGGACTTATTATGCGAAGGAATTAGTACGCGGAACCAGTAGCATATATTATCCGGTAAAGTTTTACAGGTTTTCATCATTGCTAAGCATAAACTTTTAAAACAAATTGAGATACAAAAATTTAGGATCGCTTTTGAATAAACATAACTGCTACATTTGAACTACTGGCTCTTTGTTTAAGCGCATTGGCGCGACATTAAATGGGTTTGCGTATAAAACCCCAGTGTTTTCCTGTTCCGCGGACTGGAGTGCAACATGTCTGGTATTAGGCAGAGCAAGTTTAAGCATGTTTTTGGAAAACCTTTAAAACGAGATGAGTGCTATGATTGCATTCCAATTACGAGAAGCACGCATGATACGTCATTTTGTGCAGTTAATCCCAAGTATCTTGCAATTATTACTGAATCCAGTGGTGGTGGTGGATTTACTGTGATTCCAATCAAACAGGTTAGCCTTTAATTACCTTTTTACTTACACAACAACTTGGTTGAACATTTTTTTTCTCCGTTTCAACAGGATTTTTGTTTGCTAGAAGGTTTTAATGTTAGGCAGGTTCTTTTAACTGGTATTTATGACATTTCAGCAATTGAACCGATTATTCTTAATCATAGGTGGGTCGCATGCCAAGTGTTTTGCCCATGGTTGCCGGCCATACTTCCGCTGTGCTTGATATTCAGTGGTGTCCCCACAACAATGACGTCATTGCAAGTGCCTCTGATGACTGCACTGTTAAAGTATGGGAGATTCCTGAGGGTGGCATAGGAAAAGAACCCTTAACGGAGTCGATTGCTACCTTGATAGGGCATCAACGACGTGTATACCTTGTTGTTTGGCATCCTACAGCACAGGGTGTGATCGCTTCTTCTAGTAAGTCCGTATCCTATTGTAAGATTCAAACAATTCGAATTGGCTTCGAGTACTTTGGTAATCAAATGCAAAAGCGAGAGCCAGTGCGATTGTGCGCATGTTTGGATGTTCTGGATTTTTGCTTCTTCTACTATCGTTTAGCTTTCTTATCATGCACTGGCACTCGAGTTTAGTGTGCTTTGCCACATGGGTTATTATTCCATTCTAATAACTTAATTAAAAACTCTATTTTGCAACTCAAGGTGCTGATAACATGACCATCTTATGGGATTCGGTAGCTCAATCTCAACTCATAGCTGTCGAATTCCCCAACCTTGTCACTTGTCTTAGCTTTAACTACAATGGTTCAAAGTTGGCGGCATGCTGCAAGGATGGAATAACACGCATAATGGATCCGAGAACTGGAAGGTTCACCGAAGTGAGTCCAACTGTTGCTCTCTAGTACCGCATACAAATAGCAGAGATTGTGCTTGGCAATGACCATAGACCCAGGTGACCCTGCTTTCATCACTTACCTGGTAATTCTCTTCATAGTAAAAATTATGTCAACGCCGCTTTTCGCCACTTTAACTTCGCGCAGAGGGTAGAAGTTACATCACACTTTTATTTGCTCTTGCTTTCCCATCAAAGAGTTTTTCGCCTTGAGAATGTTTTGCTTGTAAGAGTCTGTTGTCCATTAGAAATCGTGATTTTAACTGAATCCCGCGTCATTTCATCCCACCTACACGAGCACGCACGGTATTTTTTTCGAAATCCTGGTACAGGCGCGCGCGTATGTCACTGGTAAGTTAAGCAACAAACAAGCACACAGTGAGTAAGCGGTCTTACCGTCCACCGAATTCCTACAGACTGCCCAGCCAGTCGACCAGTGTGACTCAATCACCCTTCCCCTTCTTTGTTTAAGACGATGTGGAGGATAAAAAGCTCAGTTCCATCCTGCCCTAGTTATCGCCTTCCCTTTTGCGTAAGCAGTGAGGCTCAAACATTCTCCCTCAAGGTCGTGCTGCTTTATGCAAAACGGTAACGCACTTAACGGTTTTCACTAATCCTAGTGAGAGGTAGGATTTACTCTAATCGGGTATACATCCACGGCTTTTGCAATAGGCTTGCTGAGTGTAATGTGTCCTTTTTCCAACCTAGACGGGCACCTGCCACGAGGGTAAGAAGCCGCAGATGTGCGTCTTCGTGGAAGGCGATCGTCTCTTCACTACAGGCTTTTCGAAGATGAGTGAGCGTCAGTTGGCTCTTTGGGACTCGAGTGACCTGAGTAAATGTCTCTGGCGTGAGGAGCTCGACATCACCAACGGTGTCCTTTTTCCCTTCTATGACATTGACACGCACCTCATATTTGTCTGCGGTAAGGTAAGATCACTGATACTGTTCCGACTTTTCGAGTAAACACACGTGGTAGTTAAGGAGAGAATTTTTTACAGCACTGAGTTAGACGGCTGACTTCATCAATCCTTCACTGAACGCCACCACGGCCACTCTGAGTCCTACTTAGCTTAATGCTATCAAGTCAAAAATGTGCAGGCCAAGCATTAAAATTTGCTTTCCTGAATGTGTTGCCCATCTATCAGGTCACTCAATTCCAAACATCGCTTAGTGGGCGGGTCTGGGGAGCATTTAACCAGTATCCAGTAAGTTATTTAGTTGTTTTACAGAGTCCCAAAGTTTGGCAGCCAGGCAATGGTGGGAGGTTTGTTTATGCCTTACGCTTGAGTAGATAATGCATTGTGCCTATCTGAGCACAGAGCTAAAACTGTTAAACCACAATCCCCAAAAAAAGAAAACACAAACCTTACTTTCTGTGAGCTTTACTGAGCACTGCATCCTCTGTTCACATTGTGTTAGGCTAGGCTAAATCAAAGTACAGCAGTGTGCTGTAAGTGGTTTCGACGTGGTGCTGCCGCTTAGTAGAGAGAGCAAGGTCGTGTTTTTCACTTTCGTTCTGAAATGGACTCATGTAAACTGTACACATGCACGCACATCCAGTGTTACATGTGTTCTGCGGCTTTTTTCACTAGACAACGATCGATTTTGGTGTGCTATGCTGTGTAGCCGAGCGAATGTTCCTTTTGATTGGGAGTGTGTATGCTCTCCACATGTGTTTGTGCTGGAGTACATCACATAGATTTTAAGCCTTCCCCTCCTTCCACTTGCATTATGCGATGAAAAAGTACGAGCGTCTTAACGTTATATGTGTAAATCCTCATACCACGCCAGCACAACCGCACACTTGCCACTTCAATTTTATCTAAACACCTCTTTGTGTCAGTCAGCACGCATGTCGTTATTTATAGCAACCCCTTTCTCTCTGAGTCACACTAGACATTGTGCTTGCTTTACACTTCATTACTCTTGGCCGTGGCATTAGCATTCGCCATAACTCCTGAAACACTGTTTAACAGTTTCTACTCAGTGGTCTCATTCGGTACCTCTGATTCCTTCGATTCATTATTAAGGTAATTAGTACAATGCATAGTCAAACTGACTGGTTATCACGTTTATAATCAGACCTAGTTATCCTTGCTACTGTGGTGCATTTCCATTGATGGTAGTGTTGGTAATTACTCCACTTTGTTAGTAACTCCTTGAAGTTAACCAAATGATTTATTTTGGTTGTTAATCAAAGAACAGTCGTTGGAAGTCTAACCTTAGCAGTTATACCACTTTGTGAACAAAATATGTCCTTGTGGTGTGTCATGGCTTGGCTTAAAAGATCAGACGCCTCATATCCCTGTGCCCCAAATTATCAGCATTTCTGAGTCAAATTCAAAAAGGAAAACAAGAATACCCTTTTACTGTGTCTCACTTTACTGGAATATTTAACTAATAGGGTTTCAGGTTTTATAAGTACATGATTTACTGTTATCTTTCTCATTTACATGATTCGGTCTCTACGGTGTTATTCCACTTGATTGAATGTCTGGTCTGGCAAAGACACCACGAGGTGATATAATATAAACCCGTAATTGCAACCTTTGTACACCCATTCCATTACCCTAACGCTAGACTCATTGTACATATTTAGAGTCTGCATATTAGTATGAAAATCTTACCCTTCATAGTCGGAGTGAGCTGTGTATTTCGAATGGTGAGTAGGGGGACAACGTAGACCTGGCTACAGCACTCTTATTTTTTGGACTATAGGGCGACAGTTCAGTGCGGTACTTTGAATACTCTCCGCATGATAACCAGGTGTACTACCTGAGTCGCTACGACAGCACCGATCCACAACGCGGTTTCGCCTTCATGCCCAAACTGGGACTCAACGTGGCGATCTGTGAAATCGCTCGCATGTACAAGCTGCACAACAAGAATTGGTGCGAGGTCATCCCCTTCACGGTGCCCCGTAAGTCGGGTCTCTTCCAGGAGGACCTCTACCCCGACACCGTTGCTCCCGTCTCCTCTATCTCCTGCGATGCCTGGTTCCATGGCCAGGACGCCGATCCTATCAAGGTAGGCACCTTTTTTTAACAGCGTGGAGTAGGGTCGGGGGGATTCGTGCGAAGTGTGCTCAAGTCGAACGAGGATTTCGAAGTTTACGCGCTTAGAAAGGGATACTACCACAATGGTAATAAACAAATAACAGGACGTTAGCGCATCGCATTGCTGGCACTCTGCCCGCTTTTCGCGGCCCAAGCCACTCCATAAACCCTCAGTCAAGATGGTAGGCAGCAGTGGTAACGAGTACGTGCATGAATCGGGATGTAATGAACGACTTTCTTGCAAAGACATGAAACCTGTGGATGTGCACACCTATGGAAGCACAGTACAGTGATGAGACTCTCGGCTGCTCAACAATAAGCCATTTGGACGGTCCACGTCTTCGCCAGGCAGACCCGTGGAAATTCATTCATCGTATAGAACTTCAATATTCCTGACTGCCTGATCGATGCATAACCTGTCGTGAAACCCTACAAGAGGCTAGTATCTCCATGAGAACGGGGAACAGAATTATTCACGAACTCTTAGAATTTCCAAGTTGGCCCATCCTGAGTGTCCTAGCATTGCTCAGCCACATTGACGAATGTTTCTGCGTCCAGGTTCCCGTTAAAGGTTGGAATAAGTGTATAAACACAACAGGAGGCTGCTTGGGAAACAAACGCGGTTTCTGCTCCTTGAAGTTTGTCTTTTATACTATTGAAGGCGAGACGCGACGATAGCAGTACCTTAAGCTTACACTTGCGTCCTGCATACCCTGAGTCTTGTTGAGCGGAGTGAATTGCAGTTCCACCCAATTCGCATTGGCCAGCTGTCAACAAATGATGATTGACAGGCCATGTGAGATGCAAGTGCGAAGCTTTCCGCCTCTATCAATATACCTTAAATTCCGCATTAAGGCCGACTGTGGCTCGCACTCATGCCATCACGGTTATTCTGGAAAATAGGACGTCTAGGGGATTGAAAACTTGCTTTCTTTGCACCTTCACATTTTTATTTAAAGCGAGTGAGAACAGGTAACATGCATTTCAAAGGTTTTTGAAAACAATCTAAACTTAAGCCTCTTTCCCTGTAGATTTCCGTCAAGGAGGCGGGCAATATTCCAAAATCAGGTTCTGCATTGCAACCACAACCACCCTCCAGATCTGTGGTGAGTTATACAGGTGCCATTGCTACTATCAGTCACTAGATTCTTGGAATTCTTTCTTTGTGTGCGCCTTTTTGAGGTCACTCGGTCATTTGCATAGTAGTAGTTAAAAACTAGGGGGAATTGTTGGCACTCCCACGCTTGATGCGCTGTCTGTTGAGGGTACACAGAAGGTGAGTATGCCTTACAGCGGTTAGTACAAAGAGAAGTGCCAACTCAGTCGTAGTAGGTTTTCTCTCGTTATGTTTACCGCGACAATGCAGGTTCCGGTAAGTTTTCCCTTCCTATTCATCACACATGTCGTCCAAACTGAATGAACTAAGCAGTCGCCATTTACATCTTGCTTCATGTCCACCTCATAACGACCTTCGGCTGACGTGAACCGTAAGCGTCTGTAGTCATCCAAATAGGGCTCTCAGTATATTTCCCCCCGAATTGCATTCTAGTAGCCTACTTTCCCTGCACTCTGTTCGTACCCTCATGCCCACGTCTTAGGGAGGTTGAAGTTTTACGGCAAGGTAGAATCAAGACTGCTTTTTCATGCACTTGTCTTGCGTAGAGTCAAGTGATCCACTTTCGTGTAATTTCATGGGCGGGTTTGCAAAACCTTCATGTATTCCTACTTTTGTTTTGGGACGAGAGTCAGCCATGCTTCCTATTTGCGGTCTTTTTTCTGTTTTAAGTAATGGAAGCTAAATAATTGCACTATTTTGCTATTTATACGTTGGTCATGACGTGAAATTAGAAGTCGGTGTCTTAGATAATGTCAACCAATACCTCGATCGTTAATGCCTCACTGTAGAGGTGGTAGATGCTCCTACTGTCTGCCTATGCAAGCGCATTTCACCTGTTTGATGTTACGGTTGATGAAGCACTAGTGGGGTGATCAACCACATGCCTTAAGGCGTGCGCTTTGTGCAATCACCCTTCACCTTTGTAACGATTGAACTTAAGAGGCGATGGGCCACACCAATGCCTCACCGCACCGCTTCAACCAAGAGGTCTTTTGATCGGTGGAACACTACGTCCATTATCTAGGAGGATGATGGGCACACGACGTCCTTTCTTTTCTGCCAATGAATTCCCCGTGCTCACAGTGGATAATATACACCGGTTAGGTAAAGTAAACTATGTATATTCTCGAACTCGTCATTCTACGCATCAAAGCAATAAATTTTAGGTGACAATTCTATCTTCCTGTACGAACCTCTCATTCTTATCAAGGGAACTCTTGGTCACCCAAACAATGTGCTCAATTACTACCCCCATATCACCAGTAGCCTTCCCTACGCGAATCTCTTTATGGCAGCTATAACTATTTACGAAGTAATCAGTCGTAATTCTTGCGCCTCGACGCTGCAGGTAGACACAGCCGTTTGCCCTCCCGTCTCATGACGGGGATAGATGTTATAATGATTAGAACCAATGATATCACCATGCAGAAAGTACCAAAGCCCTCCTTTGGATTACACACTGCTTCTGTAGTCTGCGACAGGTTCTTCGGACGCTGCGAGAGCGCCGCATCATGCACCTCCAGTGGCCTCGGAAAGTCGCGGTAGTCACCACAGCGACCACCCTTCCTCGTCCGACCAAAACCATGCTCCCCTGATGTGCGCGGAGATGATGGGGGAGATGACCCGCGTGGTGGACAAACTGTCTGACCAAGTGAAACGGTTGGAGCACCGGGTGCGATGCCTGGAGGAGAAGTACGAAAAGGGCGACGATGACAGCTTTAGCACCAGCAAATCCAGCATCTCCAGATCCAGTAGCCATTAGCCTATCTGATAATACGAGGTTGTGGCACGCACCCACTTCGGCAACACTGCCTCCTCCTCATCCTCCTTCCTGCTGCAGCAAACCTCTTGTCCATTATCTGTCCTCGCTTGCGCGCATGTACTCTTTTATTACCTCCTTCTTTTTTCTCTTTCATTCCTAATCTCGATGATCCTAAACGATTAAATTTATATTAATACTGTTGCCGCACCTGGATACACTGCTCTAGAGTTGTGAGGTGAAGTGGTTGCGATGCGGTATAGGGCGTGTTCTCAAGGTGCAGCGTGTCTGTCAATTAGGGGGTGTAAATGTCTGTTTTCAGGTCTGCAGGTCTACGACTTGTGTGGCATTGCCAAGCATCCCCAATTCCCACTGCAACGCTGTGGCAGTTAAAAGGATTTATACCGTTCGTTTAATTTTGATGCGACTTGGGTGATTCGATAGGTGTAGACTTTTCCGGAAGTGGGCTAGCACGCCTTTGCGAACGCTAAGTAGCTTAGATCCTGTTTGCGACAATTTGCCTACTGATTATAAGTAAGTAGTAAACCAGGTCTGTTGCTTTGCCTCCGTGGCGATCTTGATCGGTACTCCATCTTGCCTGATAACATTCGAAAGCTCCGGTCTTCTACTAATCCTATTTACTGATTAAAAATGCTTGATTGTGGGTAAGTGGCTACGACACTGGGATCTCAGCAAACTGCTCAGCGTTGGATTGTGAATGGGGATTATCAGGCGTGGAGGTGTGAGTCACCAAAATAAGGCACTAAGTGTGAACTACTTGGCAGTAAACATATTTTTCAAAACCGATATAAGGTGTCTTTTTTGCGTGGTCTCTTTTCCAAAACCAGTGAATTGAATACACGGGAAAAGTGTGGGCACTACCGTTAAATGAAGGGGGTGAAATTGACGCAGAAGCGCGTAAATGCCGCCATTTTGGTCTTCCTAGTCGATTTTGAAGTTGCCAGTTTCTTCTGCTTTTGTGTTCTTTCAAAGGTCACCAGCTCTTGAGGTGTAGAATAACTTTTGGTGTCTTGCAGAACTTTAGGAGTTTAGGCTTTGTGGTCTATTTCCGCCTTTTACAGAATCGCTCTCTTGGGTCCTCAGCGGTGGGGAGGGGGAAGGCGGTAAATTGGCTGTAGGTATACATTAGTTTTCCGTTCAGAAATTGACACCAGTTACCATTACTTTTTTGATAACTTCAACCGCCGCTTAGCAGCTAAGACCACCATACACCCACCTTACTGGTTTAGGCTCAGCCTAGCCAACTACGGCACGATTTCGCTCAACTATTTGGCATGAGCTACTAGAGAAAATGACAGTCATAAATTGAAACATGTGGGTGTTAAATAGCGTGGCTTTCGTGGCGATTGAGTTGGGCAGCTATACCTGTTGAAATGCACAGTCAAATATAGTAGACCAACCGAAGGTGGGGGCGATTGTACTCTCTTCTCACTAGCCTTCGATGCTGACTTATGCCTACAACACACAGATAATAACCGAGAGCAGAGAGGGGCCAGTCACGAAATAACAACTGCCATAAAAACACTTTTATTTAGGAAGCAGGCTCTCATGCCCATTTAAAAGATGGGAGGTACACACCAAGTGGTAGTATGCCGACATGGTTATTTTGCGAGTTGGAGTGACTTTTGTTTCGGAAGTAGGTTGGTCGGTTTGCTACTAGTAGAAGGAGATCATCAGCAAGAAAGTGGTGCTTCAGTCAACAGACTTGTAATTCCGAAGCAACCTGTCATTTTCGATGCATTTGGAGGCAAAGAGGCAGTTCCATATCTGATGGAGTCAGGATCCGTTGATTAACTTACATTTTCTGTGGCCATTCGATAAGCTAAAGGGTGCTACTGGTCATCACACGCCGATCAGTCATAGCGTTCCTTGTACTTAAGTACCACAGATGGCCACACCCATTGTAGATCCATTGAAACATGGACAGGGCGCCAAGAGAATAGAAAGGTACGGTAAACCATGGAGCCCAATGAATATTGATGCGAAATAAAGAGAAGCTAATTGAGGTAGAACTGAATCACTCCTCATGTCCTTCGTTTCCTATCACCATTAACGACTGGTACGGCTGTACTCCGCGATTTTTGCCATCAATGGTTTTGGAAACCACACCCATCGAACGCTTTTTCATTAAACAGCTAGTCATAGACCCTAGTCGATCAACCGCCCGACATGTGAAGATTTTTGACCTAAAGGACAGATGTTTGCCAATCCGCAATGGCGTAGACTCCAAAGTCATATTGGTTCTTTCTCTGATAAGAGTCTCACTATAAGAACTTCTGAAGGAGGAAAATTGTTTCCTATGCAGGTTTATTTTAAGCGCCTCCAACCCACGCATCCGCTTGCTCATGGGTTAGTTGGAGGCATTATTCTCATAGTAGCTTCCTGATAACGCCATAGGACTAAATAAAGAATGCTCGAGGCATTTCCTTAAAATTTACACGAACATTGTCAACTCCTCCTCTAAACAGATAATCGTTGGATCTCACATTCTCATGCCACATACTTGACCGACACCGTCTATAAGGCATTTTCCTAAAGGGCAAACATGAATGAGAATTAGCGACGGGAAAGGTTCACTGCGATATTTCCGGCAAACTACCTGTTCACTGATGCTTATTAATCAGGCCGATCAAGTTAAAATCGCTTTAGTTACTCTGAAGTGAACAAAAAATCACGAGATTTCCACAAATACTTAGCATTTACACTAACAAGCCCCCATTTCTCAGTTCTGTTGCGTCTCTGAATGCTCATTCATTCTGGAATCCGGTTTTGTGATCCAGGCAAAATCCTCCAATCTAACACTCAAAATGCTTGGATTTCAATCCCAACAATGCGATTCCCGATGGTAAGTCTGTAGAAAGGATAGAGTAATTAGTAATCCTGGCGAAGCATCTACAACAAAGGTAAAGAGAGATGGGGTGGATTACTCAACCTCTGATTAGGAAGGAGGATTCTCGCCTATTTAGCGCTAGGACACATTACCATCCATGCGAGCTCGTTGCGCGGAGACACACGATCGTCCGACTGCTGTTGGAATTGCCATGTGAGCTTGTGGATTGTTCAAGAGGGGTGGCGAAACTCCCCGTCTGTAAAATCCGTCACTACTGCATGCAGCATCAATTCGTTAGCACAGTTAAAGTCAAAGGGAGCTGTGCTGTGATATAATATTCTGTTTTGTTATTTTAACTACGCGGACGCTTGAGTCTCCGCAGGTTGTACTTCCACTGCAAAACATGGCCTCTGGGCCATACCGATGGCCTCCCAGCTCCTCTCAGCACCGCTAATGTGTTATTCAACGTTCCTTTAGCTTGCTAAAACTCAGAGTCAGAGTCTCACAATTTACTATCTCGATATTTTCCTGTACATTGTATTAGCTTAAATCGAATTTATTTCAAAGTATCTCACTGCGATTTTTCAGTCGGATTTTTCCTAATGCTAGCTCTAAAAAGGCGTTTTAATGCTAACAGCGTCTGGCAAAAACGCAGGCATTTGGAAACTCTGTTACCAGTCCTCGTGCTAATGGTGTACAGCGTGGACACCAACTTATTTGAATACACCTAAATGAAGCCTTTCTTACGGATTTGTGTAAGCTGGACAGGAGGCCGTCCGACTCCACTTGCTATGTCATTCAAATAAAAGCACTTTGAACATTTGTCAAGTTCCAGGAAGTCATCGAGAAGTTTTCATGTGGCTACTTAATGATCCCTCCCGGCAAATTCTAATTCATGTATCGAAATCCTCACTTATTATGAACCTCAAATCCTCTTTTTATCCCACCCTGAGGGAGCCACGCTGATTGATAAGATTGGGATTTGGTAACCCACTCTTTAACCTCTAAGCCTCTTAACTTCCGCTGCAAGTTAAATGATAAAGAGTTTGTCTCAAGTAGACTGCAGAAACCCTCCAACAGACCGCACTGCCGAGGTTTATAATGGCACAACGCTACAGGCCCACACTGAGTTAATGGTAGCCCACGCCGTCAATAAGTTGTGAGCATCAAAATCGTTGATGTTAACTGACAGGCGGGAGGTTTTTATGGGTCTTCTTACAATTGGAGTCGAGGGGACGTGAAGGCAGACTACACAACAGGTACCTCCAACCCATTTCCGAATTGTGTGCACGCTGAATCTGAGTTTCAGTCACAGTCAAATTATCCAATCAATCCATACTTCAGAGCATCAAATCAACCAGAAATATTCTACACTTGCTGCCTACCGTTCACAGTCACATGTAGTGAGACTGTGCTCGTAACGTCCTAGGAACTGCGGCCCTCGCGACGGACGGCTGGGGTCTAGTCAAGCTTGGCGTATCGACTGCTTGGTCTCCCTTAGCCCTCATGCCAAAATGGAAATGAGGTAAATTCACGCAAGAATGATGACGACTCAACTGTCACATGCTGCGTGCCTGAGACTGTTTTGACAAGCACCTAGTTGGTTGCTTGTGGACTTGGTTCACTTGAGGTGCCACAGGGCCATGCACTCATGTCTAAGCCCTAGAAGTTAGCTTTTTTGTCTCTCCGTTGTGCACTTTTCTCTGGCGTGGTGCAATGCTCTGCTATGCTCCTTCGACTAATCCTCGGCTGGAGTAATTTATAGCCTCCGCTTAACTGTGGAATCCACTCCATTTTTCAAGAGTAGAACCAAAAACCTAATATGGTTTAACACAGTATAGCAATGTAACGGAGTTAAAACGTGCTGCTAATGCATTCACCTCCGGCTAAACGTTCTTTTCGGTTTTCTAGAGCTTTTTATTCTTACAGACAACCATCGTACTCTCTGAAAAGCGCGCCCTTACTCGCTGCACTCTGATTGGCTGCCAGTATACCAGCAGTCACCTTAAACCCAAGGTCAATCCATTACTAATAACTATGCATGGCCAAGCCGACCCAGTGACCCAGGCTCAGACGCATTCGCTGACTCACCCTGCAGCAGTCGTCACCAGTCGGCATTTAAGCTTGTACACCCACGTCACATCGCCGTGTTGACTTACCCGCGTTAGTTCATTAAGACGTCTGCCCTAACGTCTTTGCGCATTAGTCGCCTGAATGCTTGCCTTTACACGGGATGCAAGCCACACGGCGAACATAGAGAAACTCCAGATCATAACAGGTGGCGACCAGTTTATGACAGAATGAATCCACCGACGGTAGGTGCACCGACGGGAATTCTTCAACTTTCAATTAATTGACAGCCTCTGATACAGGTTGTGTTAATTGCAGCCGATTGTCAACTCGGAGGGGAGGGGCTTAATTTCGCCCTAAATTCTTGCGACTCTTATAAGTCCCTGACTGACAAGCGGGAAGAGTGGAAATTCAGTCAGTCGGTGCTCTCTGAAATTACCTGCCTCATTACCCTGAATTACCAGTTCTTGGCATAGTGAATCGCAGGATGTGCTGAACACAGTGTCGAACGGAACTAATTGATAAATTGCCTATGCAAAACTAGGGAAATCATTTGTGACTAACTCCACGTCTTCTGGCCAGCGGTATCAACACTCGTTGGAAATGTCACACCCACTCGCGTCGCGTGATGTGGTGAATGGCGGAGTCACGTGATTGGAGTCGGCTGAACCCATGGGAGTGGGGATGTCACCGTTGCCCTTCTCCGTCATTTGACGCACGCATCCACTCAAGCATATGCCACATGTCAGCTTTTTTTGGCACTAGTCTACTCCTACATCCGTGTGCGCCTTGTGAGGTGGCTGAAAGGCTTGGGATTGGGCGAATAGGCGCATACGTTAGGGCTAAAGAGTCCAACATCCTAGATGTCCGAAATGAATCAAAACGGCTCATAAGATAAATTCCACCCCACTAAGCAGTGGCAAACTTATTCAAAACCCTGCTATAAATGACGGATAAGTCTTTTTTCTTAATTGGATTACATAATTGAGATACAAGAGCACCAATAGTGGGGTCGAATACGCGATTTGTTTTCCGGGGACTTGAAGGTGATCTTATCAAACTTGGTATCAACTAGATGACTGACCTCTTTGAAAAAGTGAACATTCTAGCCGGTATTTTTCTACAACCTTCTTCTTGAATGCAAAAAGGTGATTAATGCTAGCGCATTTTCCCATGACCGATAACAAACCCCTAATTCTTGTCTTAAACTAGAAAATGAACTCAGGAGGAATTTTAGTTGTTTGCACTAACTAAGTGTGGAGCTCTGATCCAGTTAGGCAGACATACGCTAATGACGAAGGTTAGAACACCCACACCGAAAAGACGAAATATGAAAGCATAGTTAGCCACTCATGGGAAATATTTAAGGGAGACTTCGAAAAGTTGAAAAAAATAAAGACTCTTTTTCCTAGGGTAAATACTCCATTTTCAATCATTACCACCATGGATGCAAAAAGATGTGCATGATCCACATAATAGTCACCTGATTGAGTAAATTTAGAAGGAAATGTTTTAAACAATGATTCGTTTTCAAGCCTCTTTACGCCTAAATTCTCTACCAGCATGTGGATATTGAACTACGGAAATGTATTTTAATATTCAGCACAATTCTGCTGTGAAATAGCCGTGATGGAGGTGCAAGAGAAATAAAAAACGGACATCTTGTGGATTGGATCAGCATCGAGCTTCGAACATACATACCTTCACCAGAGTGCCAAGGTCAAGCGGCTCTGATTGGTCCCGCTTATCACACGCGCACACACGCACACACAATGTGCATACACACACACACACCCGAGGCAGCTCAGGTAGGTAGGTGCTCTCTAAAAAACCTCTGAGAAAGCGAATTTTCAAGCCAGGCGGCGTATTTGCACCATCTGCACTGGTTTAGCTGATCCGTCGGAGACGAAACTAATTGTGAGTTTCGCTTCATTTTTCCCATTTCAAGCTTTTTCCTCGCCACCACTCATCCGGACTGATGTCATTCAGAGCCGAGGACTGTGACTTCCACTTAATTTAAGGGTAAATCCACTTCACGTAGGGGACAAATAGTTTGCGATAATGAAGGACCTAAACTAGGAATTTTTTCGTGCCGCTGATTTTCCCCACTTTTCGTGGGCTTGTGCTAATTTGAAGGTAGGATTCCACATTCTTCAATTCAAGTGGACAAGTAGGAAATGAGTTAGTTAGCTCGGAGAAAACTAGATGCAAATTTGAAATCATGCGTTTTATTTTATCGCAGCACGCAAATGAAACTCGATCTTTGTGTTTATAAATTTGCCCAACGATGGAAAAAACTCCTCATCCGATTTGGTGCAGTCAGTTATGGGTAATTTGGGGGCGCAAATTTATTTATTTGTGAGACAAATTTATATTGCAACCCGGTAACATCTAATCTTTGCCTGGAGTCTGTATTTCTCCTCAAAGATCTTCTTGGAATTACAAGAACCTCGTTTGTGTGGTAGATGTTGGAGGATTGGATAGGAAATTCCCTAACATTGATAATAATGTCGTTCCTAAACCGTCTAAATATTATTGACACAACTTTTTTCCTTGCTTAAAGCATTTACATTCCTAGAAAGACCTCAGCATTGCGTTTAAAGGGCGCATTTGGGGTAGCGATGAGGGGGAGGGGGGCGGACGAAGTCGGATTCGGCCGCACCATACTAGTTTATGCTGAGGGGTTGTGGTGGCTTTGGGCTGAATTACCACTCGTGCGCTTTGTTTCCTAAGAAATGCTGACTGAACGAAGTAGTCAGTGCGTACACTGGCGGCTCTACGAAGGGCCGTTAAACATCCACCCACACCTGAATCATGCAAATCGGAATACCCGGGAATGGTGAATTTCTTTTTCCCACGCGGACCAGTGAGCGAATTTGAGAATTTTTAGTGAATTCTCCACAAATAGTTCGGAATTCCCTTTTAAATAAATGAGGGCTTAAGTGTGTATCAGCGCAGAGCAGAAGAGGGTAGTGGATGCAACAGACGTGTCTCTTAGCTCATCTTGCAGCATGATATTCGGTAACCCATCCAGGCGGCACAGACACAGACCCTTCCATGTGAGTTCGTTGTCACTTTTCCCTCTACCGCTAAATTTGATTTATTTAACTTGAAAAGTTATTTGGTTTCACGAGGTCAAGTGAGGCTTTAGCTAGCAGTCAGATGTTAGCAATGAAAACAACACCACCCTTAGGAAGTAACCTGGCCTCCCCTGGCTCCAAGGTTTTACACAGCTTTGGTCATTTTTAACGTTAACCTCTTTACTTTGTAATTCATGATTGCTATTTCCCCCAGCTTAATCTAGAGGATGCGTTTATGTGCCTTAAATAGACCGCCTCTTCAGCATGATTAAAATAATATCCTTCTCATGCCCTCATGGCCCCTAAATTAAATTTCCATGCTCTTTGTAACGAGGGCTTTTGAAGTAAGGCAATGTTTAAAACTCATGTACAAGGAGGTCTGCAAACACAAGCAAAACTGTCTCCATCTGGAAAGAGGGTGGCTCAACTGGAGCCTTTGATGAAGCAACGTAGGGCTCTGTTTTCTAGGCTTACCTAATCGAGAGTTGTTTGCCGTTTGCGAGCCTCCTCCCTAGGGGTCTCGAAAACGCATTCTGGTTGTCTGAATGCCCTTCAATAGACCATCAACTTTGAGTGGCACGCAACCCAAAGTCACAACGACTTTGTCTAGACGGTGCCAATAGAGAGAGGGTAGTGCGGATTTTCAGGAGGCCTTCGACAATAAAAGAGATCAGTTTAAAATTTATGTCCCCTCAGATGCAATTTCTATTTCAATGAGGCCAATGCTGGCAACACATTAAACGTGTCCTCATTTCACTAGCCCTCTCAGTGGAAGAGAGTCAGTTTTCTCATCAAGACGGGCATTTCTCAGGTTGTCCTCACAGTTGCCAGTTTATGAGTGGATAAGAATCAATGCAAATTATGCCATTTCAGTGGGTAAACAACTAAACTCCTAGGTTCCACCAACGCCATTCGCAGTGTTTAATGTTTTAATGGAACAATTTATTTTCACCTCTTTCCCCTTCGCCTACTCCCCATCCCTCAAGGAAGGTACGTGGAAATATTTTGGGCATTTCTGCTTGTCACGTTGGCATGCGATGAGCTATCAAGAATCCTTTATCATTAATTGAATTAATAGGCAGTGACTTTCAGAGTGACATTTTTATGCCTTGTAGAGGCATCCCAATTAACAAAGAGGCTCTTCCACTTAGAAAGTAACGTAGCGAGGCATGTCTTTGCAAATCACCATGGCGAAAATAGTTTCTAAATCGCGCAAAAGCAAATCCTACTAACTCCCTTTACCAACTGAAAGACAGGATTTTTGTGCATCAGCTACGTCACATCTTAAGGCATTGAAACAGCCCGATTCCAATTTAATTCCACCCTTATAAACGCCTCAGCAGGTTTCCCCAAGACGACTTCTATCGGTCATTGAGGGACTGATTAAAGTGCAGTTTTCTATGAGCACGCTTGACCTCCTCTTGCATCTCATAAACTAACAACTTGCAAAGTGCCAACAGCTGGTGCGTTATATGTTGAATGAATTTACTTTCTACTAAAGTTAGCCACATCAACAAAAATGGCGGTACCACTATATCATCGACAGTCTATCCAGCGGATTCCGGGCTACTTGCCAATGAAGCCACCAGAGAAGCCCTCCTCGCCCAGTGGTTCGTGGCGGACACTCAGTATGGAGAGCAAGAGTACCTCTACCTCCTCGGGCTATGGAACCCCTTGCGCAGTGCATGGGGAGGGCTATTGCCGACACTTGGTCCCAGTCTATACCGCGATGCCCTGCAGCTCAAACTTAAGCTATGACACTATGCTCGATACTGTGGCCGTCTACAAGAAGAGGTCTTATAATGCTCTCAAGCAGCGCTCGGGTTAGTTCTCGCATTGGCGTTGCCATGATTCTTGGAGAAGGTAAAATTTGGGTTTCTGACCCGCATTCGAAAAGCAGTCTAAGGATCCGCTGACGATGCTGTAAAAAGCAGGATTTCAGTGTCTCCTCAATCTTCTTTGCACCAGAAGGCTCTCACGTTAATTTAACTATAGAATTAAATTGTGCAGACATAGCAATGGCATTTTATTATGACAAAAGTGCAGTGGCAGACGTTGTGTAAAGCTGACGAACCTAAGAATGACACGCACTCCCTCCTGACGACTGTATGGTAACGTAAAAGTTCTATCGCTTTGTGCCAACCCTTCACGTGTTTTGACTCGAAGACAAACAAATTTCAACACTGTTAGCTTAGGTCTGCCTGAGGGTGCACACATCCGCAGCACAATGCTACCGACTGCTTGTTTTGGCGAAGCTGCTCTCCATTTCTGTATTTGCCTGAGATCGACCTCCTCAAAGTGTAAACAAAGCATGTAACAAGCGGGCAAACCCCACCGCCTATAAGTCAGAGCGACATTTTGTTGACTTACTTTGTATTCAGAGTGAACTGAAAACCACTTGCCAATAGCTGTCAAAGTAGTAACGATTTCACCTCTGTCATACACACGGAGTCACTGCTTATCAAGTGCCCCGACATTCACTGCATCAATGTGGCAGCTGCGGATCTCATTTAATGGAGCAAAGCTGCCAACATAAACCAGAATGGAAAATCTTCTAAGGTTTAGCAAACAACCGCGTTTGACTGTCGAATACTTTTGAGAGGTGTTTAGTAGGCTTTAAGTGGGTTCTGTCAAATGAAAGCCAAGAAGACCTTAGTCTCATACTGAAAAAAGTCGATTTTAAACCCCTTTATACATACAAAGCAGTACTTTGTTTTGGCTGAACAGTAGCACTGACTGAAATTGATACTGAGCAGAAAATTGCCTTTTCTTTCAGGCGGAATGTATTATTATCGACTGCGTGACAATTTGTCGCCTCCACGTCGTTTGGAGAATCAACGGAAGCTGAGTGAAGATCAGGTGATTCCCGAGCACCGGCACCAACAGAGGTGGCAGTACCACCCGGACCGCCGTCTCAGTCAGCAGTGCTACAGTCACGTTAGAAGGAGTACCTGCAGTTGCCATCGTGACTATTGCAGTCATCGTCACAACTACTATGACCTGCGCAAATCGCCCTACTTATCCTCCAGTAGCAGTGCCACCAGCACCTCTTGGAGGGAAGATGATGGAGGCTATTCGCCATTACGTGCCTTCCAACCACCTTCCCCCAGCCACTTAATTCCCTGTAAGTCCGCCCTGACCCAAGCCCCTCGCCTCCCGCCCTAGTTGGTTGACTATCCAAGCACGCAAACTGCCAATTAAGTAGAAGAACAAAAATCTCAACTAGAGCTTGTTAGAAACAGGTAGCTCACTTTTCACGCAGAAATGCAACTGCCTCTTCCCCCATTGACAGATTACTTCAGATTGTCTTTTTTTTTTTGCAATGGTCCCGTGAGATAGCAATTAATGTCAATTTTTGCGTCGTTTATCAACAGGATTAATTAACCATATCATGCGCCTTTCCGATTAGGCACATCAAAATACGCAAAAAAATTGTGATGGGTGTTGATTGTGTGTGTATGTGTGTGTGTGTGTGTGTGTGTGTGTGTGTGTGTGTGTGTGTGTGTGTGTGTGTGTGTGTGTGTGTGTGTGTGTATGGATGTAACGAAGAGCGGCATTATGTGGTCCCTAACATTTTCCCCTTTTAGCGAAATGGAAGTCTGAATCAGACCTCCGGGGTAAGTGCCGTTTGTACACCACTTTAAAGTATTCTCATTTCTGAAATAGAAAAAAATAACGAAAAGTTTCCGTTTAATGAAATCATTTAAACAAATTTGGCTTTTTCATGGAGAGTAATGAAGGGATTGTTGACTTGATGATAGGACCTCGTCAAGGTCACGGACATGCTTTGCATAAATTTGCAATCAGTTAATTCTTACCTTAAATGAAAAGAAAGGGGTGGTGGTGGTGGTTAAATGGTTCTACTCACTATTCGTATCGTCTCCCTTTCAGCCTACAACAGGTTCAATGTGAACGGTAAGTTACTACTACACAAAACTTGACACCCCCTCGAAGCTTCCGTTCCTTTTAGACTTATGCGATTCTCTCAGCCACTGCATCAATATGATGCAGCATTCTAGTAAATTTGCACTCCCAACAACCGATCATAGCCTTTTTGAATGACTGCGGCGCCTCTGACTGCGGTCTGGGGCCAAGCACACCACCGCGTATTCGACCTATCCCTAAAATTAAGGTCTAGAAGTAAATGTGAAGGTTTTTTACATGACCCACGGGAAGCTTAAGCTCTTTCTTCTATATTTGCTCACTAGTAAGAACTCTAGACGAAGAGGCCAATGAGAGTAAGTTCTTTCCCTGTTCACATGATGACTTATGCTTTTAGCCCACCCAGTTGGTATTAACCGTTTCCCCTCCTCATTTCAGTTTATAACGAACTTTTGGACACAGCCGATATGCTGGGTAAGCCCAATGCTAAATTTTAAATCCAAAAAGCATTTCGGCATTAAATTTGTCTTATGGGAGCCTACAGCATAGTTCAGTGCGTCGGGGGGGAAGACAATCGCAGCCGCCTGGCAATAATATTTTGGCATATATTATCGCACACCTCCAGTAAAAGTTCAATTAATATCCATGCAGGAGGAGGGATATTTTAAGAGAAAATTTCTTTGAACAAAAGAACATTTTTTTTTTCACATTTACTGGCTATCACAATGCGAAGTGGAATTGCAAATAACCTATACTTTGCCCTGTGGCCGATTGAAGGAGTAGGTACAGCGTAGGGGGAATAGTAGCGGTAATGAGAACTGGCGTAAGAACCTTATGACATAGTCTGAGATCCCTAAGCGAAAGAAAGGCGTATTCATTACCTAAACAGCTTCACTGGACCAAAAGACGAAGACGACAGAAACTCGACTCATAGGTGTCGGAATGTACCCGCCGCCGGTTCCACAAAGGCACAAATCGGTAAGGCAAATTTTCAAATTGTCTTCTTTTGTTCCTAAACAGGAGCTTTGAATGTAAATTATAGTGCCTATCACTTTATCTTGCTATCCGATTTCCCCTTAAGTTGTTCGTATTACCTCTGTTGCTAAACTATTTAATGGCAAACATGGTTTGGGGCAGTCCTCGAGTTGACGTTACCCATTGGGAAGGCATTGAATCGGTGGCAACACTACTGGCTCTCGTAACAGAACCGACCTCAGAGGTTTCATCTTAGGTCAGGACTCACACGGACCACTAAAATACGGCATTTTACCATGCAGCACAGATTTGACTTGCTTCTACTGACCCGTGCCAACAGCCGTTGCTGTCATCTTGTGGACGGAGTTCGTCACACCTAATCGCTTTCGCGAGTCTAACTTTGAAACGAAAATAATGAAAATAAATGGAAAAGAACCCTATGATCAGAATCCCCTGCTCTTAAAGGAGTTAAGCTTTGTCATAGGGAAGAACTCTTTTTATATATCATGAACTTCCTTATTGACTTCATCATCCTTGTGATTGGCACACCACTGCCCCTAAAAAGACTACCACCTCAATTTTCTTATTGCGGTAGTGCTGCACGTCACGAGCGATGACGAGGGAGCGATTAATGCAACTGTTTACTTTTGATGAATGCGATCGTGCTTATCGTACTTGCCACCCTCGCCGAATTTTCACTTTTGCGGTTTCAGTGCCACAATTTGCGAAATTCGGTCCTGGCGACGAAGCCAAAGGAAGCGATCACTTCTAGACCCATCCCTAAGCTGTTAGACAGGTAAGCACCATATTGTATCGCGCGTGGAGTTTTAATTGATAGCAATGAAATGCTGAGGTCGGGGATTTCTTTCACTCCCACCGTAAATGCTTGCGGCAAATCACCAACCGTGCCAAGTAGACACGGCCACACCCCTATTCAGTTGACACTACTGAGGGCGGCCAACTGGCTCTGTGCGTCGTCTTTTGGCTTAAGTCAGGCGATGTGTCCTACACCATTAAACTCGTCCATTCATATGAAACTTCATCTCGGCTCCCCACTCACTACTAGACCTCCTCTGTTCAAATTACTACTAATTTTAAAGCGATTTAGCCGAAACATATGAAGGGGATTTTATCTCAACGATCAGGGAAAAATGCTCAAAATCGCAAAAAACCATGCTTTTTGTCTTGCGTTTTCCTATGTAACTTTTGGGATTATTTGATAACATTCCTCCTCAAACTAACATCTCAGTTACTCGTCTTCTTTCCTCTGTTTTAAATTTAGCACCATAGGTTCCATCCAACTTTCTAGAAGGTAGATTCTTGCCAGCAAGTCACATAGAGAAATAGAACTAATAAGAATTTTTGATGGAAATACAGGATTTCCATTACCAAGGCAACTGAGAACTTTCTGTAATCATTGTTATTAAATCCTTGAATTATGCGAGGTGGAAAAAAAACTTTGCAGCGCTCTTGATCCCTCCTGAGTTTGCATGACTCACAGCTGGGAGCTGGTCTCCAGAGTGAATGTGTGATCACACGCGTAACTAACCAGCTGCCACTAGAATAGACCTTGCGGAAGTTGTCATATGATGTCTGAATCACTAATTTTTTGGCAAATCAAGTCTGCCGATAAGACTGACACAAATGAATTGGATGAGACGCTATGATTAAAGGAACTTATTTTCCGGTAGGCGAAGACAACGAAGAACTAGTCAGCTGCGTACCCCGACCAACATGACGCCTCAGCGTGCCTCCGGGGACGTCGGGCTCAGTTGCCCCTTGGAGGGCTCAACGAATGTCCTAATGCCAGATCGTGACGAGGAGAGCGCATTGGAAGCTCTGGAGGCCGTGGTGAACCTAGATTACCTTAAACTCAAGCCTGGTCTATTCGCAAACGGTGGCCGCAGCAGCGGTCCCACACCGATAATCCGTGCCTATAGTGGCGAGACGGAGGATGATTGGTTGAAACAGCAGGCTCGCCATTTGAACGGAAACGTCAGTCCCATCAATTTCAGTGTGGTCGAAATCGATGACGACGACGATAATACCGAGAAGTTAGGACCGGAAACACTGCCACTAGATGTGGTGGATGCGGAACTGATCGATCCCATCCATACGCTAAGTGTCGCAACCTCGGGCCAGGGAAGTGGGAGCTACTCTGAGTTCACAAATTCAGAAGACATGAGCTGTCTTTCCGAGCTTGATGTCTAACGACAACGACCACCACGTAATTCTTCCTATGCTGATGCACCGACGAGTGTGCATTTGTATACAGAGGGTCCTGCTTTGTCCCAGTTTCATACTAACATTATAATCGCCTTGTTCTTTGTTTTCGGCCCCTCTTAGCGACCTTGTCTCTGTGTATGAGGCATCATTTTCTTTCACAGTCTTCCATTTTACCGGTGATTGACGCAACTAATCGGAGAATCAGGACCGTCGACTAGCCCTTAAACACAACCCAAAAGCCAAAACTCATTTTAAGAAGGTCTGCACTGTGTCCAGATCTCTGTTGCATTATTTATATTTTGAAACAGCCGGTCATCTTGGTGTCGAATGATGGAATGCCTTGTCGCAAGCGCATGATGTATGAAAGGTACTTGAGTCATGTCGAGACATCAGGTTTGGTGTGTGCTAATGAGCGTCGGTGTGTCACACACTGCCGCCTTAATGAGCTGAAAATGAGTAGGGCAGAACTGCTGTACAGAGAGCTCGTGTACAATTACGTGAAATCCTGCACAGAGAAGCACGTAATCGGATATCTCTAGCTAAAATGGCGCCTTGGAGAAGCCCGTAATTTAAGGCATTTTTTAGGCAACAATGGGACAAAAGAGGCAAATAATGCTGCCTAAAGTGATAGTTTGCTCATGCAGAATATCTACAGCGGTTTAGGGGTACTGGGAAAACTAGTACTATCTGCTAAGGGCATTCCCTCCCCAATGCATGCCTCCATAAGGTGATCTCCACATTAGTTTTTGGGCTTCACTATGAGAATTATTGGCGCAACAGTGACTGATTTTTTGACACTCTAAAATTTAACGCCCTTCGGGTAAACAAAGGTAGTGAATCTGTTTTGCAAATACTTTAACCTCAGGGCAAATCATTTCATGAACACCTTATTTGCTCATTTTATACACGACCATGACTCAAATGCATGATTATATTTGCGAAAAGTTTTAAAATACATTGACGACATTTGAGAAGACGTAAATTTTGCCAAGGGTAGACAGAATTAAACTACTTGCTAAATTAACGTCAAGGCATTGTTTACGCTGACATACTGCAGACTGGGAAGATAATGGATCCCGACTGAAATATTTGTTTCATTTATGGTGGGAATTGGTGCTTGGAATTCTGGTTACTCGTTGTCTCCTCATGAGGCGGATCATCGAAGGTCGGTAGGTGTGGAAGTCGTATTACGGTTGGTGGTGGATAGACCTAACGGAGAATGCTAGTGTTGTATGCTATTGAAGTTTTAATAGTAGACATACACTAATCACCCCGCAAGAAAGCATACAACGACTAAAAAATGAAATGAATTTTTAAGGCACCGAATGCCAAAATAAACAAAGCATTCTTACCTTAACTACCGAAGTCTGCGCCAACTGAAGTAGCAGTTCTTCGGCTCCATGCTGCAAGTGCAATAAAGACAGTTGGATTTAAGGGAAATACAACTGAAGCCTGTGCTACTTTTATGTTAAACAAACGCACCATACTGGATTTGGCAGTCTTTCTGCGACATTTCCTGAATTCCTTCATTGTCAACGCCAAGGTAATGTGTGCACAACGTGTTTATCGATTGCCACGTGAACTGGTGGCATTTGATTAATGACCGAAGGCGCATCCAACTTAGGGGCGCGCTATTTCTTTTGGCTAGAAAAAGGCATATTGCAATGTGCTCAGTTTTGTGTACTAAAGATTCTTTTTAGCTGGATGAGCTCATCCCACATTTATTAAAGGAAGTATAGAACTAGGAATTGCATACTTTACGACTAAGAATCCTGATCCCAGTACTTTTCATTTTTCTTTGTAATAAATGAACTAAACTCGCCTGAACGCACGCTATCAGTCATACTTTTGCCGTTGATTTAGTAACTTGCTATCAAAGGTAGGCTTTGCAGATACTTTTATATTGTCTGATTTATTGTCGATATTTGTCCAGTATGGAAAAATTAGAGAATGCGGTGAATAGCCGCCTCAAAAATCCTTGTACAATGGAAGCAAAATAGACACAAGGAGATTCATCGTGTGGTTTGGGTGCTAAGCTCCCCTCTTTTCATAAAAACCATTGTACGGTTCCCACCGCATTGACGATTTCGCACATCCAGAAGATGGTACCGTAGAAACACCAGAATGGTCTCATATCCTAAGTTGGTGTTCTACTACTTCATAATGGAGTAAGCATTACTAAACAAAAAGCCGACTTATAGTGCAAACGAAGTTCCATATTTTAGGTGGTGAAAACAGATCCTCTTATTGCAAAATCCCATCTTTTAATGTCCAAGAACAACAAATGTTCTCGTCACGACAATGCCTTTCTACTTCGTCAAATTACCTCACTATGTAGGCTAATGCGATTAAAATATGATAACTCCTTGAGCAGAACTCAAAGATGAATGTCAAAGCTACCTTTTCTTCGTGAGTTATTACGCTATTCTCCCCACTTGAGGGAAAGTCTCGTGAAACTTCTCAATACATAATAGAATGCATAGTCACCGCATACCTGTATTCTTTACCATCATTTAATGGATATTTCAACATTAAAATGTCCCGATATTCACCATTTATGCGCAGCGCATGAGAACTCACAAGAACTTGGGGCTTAATACGTTTAGTCGTCAGCAATTAAAGTGTTTACTTTAAGCAATTTTGCACGGTTTTTGCTTCATAGCACAAATGCACTTTACATTTACTATATTTCCCCCAAAGGTGTGTTCCACCTCAACGGTCAACAAACATTTTTACGCGCTCATAAAGCTGGCCAGAACGCAACAGACTTAGTTTAATTCACGAAACTGCTTTCTTTGCAGATTAGTACAATTTTACTCTGATCTCAATAATAGGATAGTAAAAATATCAAAAATACAAGCTTTAAGGGTCATGGCTACAAAGAGAAGTGATGCGTTCAAACTAATGTAATGCAGCATATCTGAAACACAAGTTATACCAAGTTGTCACTGGAAATCACCAGTGTAAAACAATCTAGCATGCGTCATGTTATTAAGAGCAATCAAATTAAGTGTCAGTGGAAAAGTGCATTCTTGTGGTGCAACCAAAAATTATTTTTTCAAGCGGTCGATGATGCTTAAATCGCCCCCACTTGAACTGATTGGTCTACCCTCTACACCAGTCAGCATCACACACCATTCAAGAATGGCGCGTGCGTGCGCACGCAACCCGGCGCGCAGCACGAAAACAGGTGATGGTGGAAAACACACACACACCAAGGGAGGCAGAATACGAACCCTCCGTCGTGCATATTATAACGGCAGCAAGGAGGCGAGCAAAGGGGCACCATTTTTGGCACAGTGTTGGCGGTGGACGCTTGAAAGAGCACTGGTACTGCTACTCCAACGTCTGTACGCGCGTGCGAGCAACCCAGCCGGCGAACGTGCTGCCAACCCAGCCACCTAGCGTGTGTACGTGCATGCACGTACGTGTGCCTTCTACAGGAGGAAAAGCGTATTCCTGCATCTAAATTCCCCCATCCCACCCGCCCTTCCTGCCGCCGTCCCTGTTTTTCGTTACACTAATCAGACGTGTGCGCGGTGGAAACAATGGATTACGGCACAGTTACCTTGTAAGTTGGCGAGTGCGCCACTCCTTTCTCTCTCCCTTGCTTCACATGCTTGTGAATATGCTACCAGTCCCTCGGGAAATGCCCCCTCCTTCTCAAGTAACTTCTCCACTTTCTTTGGCCTCATCATTCTCTAACTCTCCAATTAATCCCTCTTTTTTGTTACAGCATGGGGTAGCCATTTTCTAAATAGCCATTCAGGCACTATAATTTTACTATAGACAGCGTACTGTTCTATTTCTTGGCATGAATAGTCACCTTCTATTGGACACAGTAGTCATAATAAATTTGGCCAAATATGAGCCAGATTACGAACGGTGAGGAAAACTAACACCCAGAACATCAAACTGCTAAACAACCCACAAATCAAAGCAGTTTCCACCATGTCGCAACTCATTCTCCACCTATGGGATTGTCAGACTGTTTATGAGGTGTAACTGCCAGTGGTGGTGCCATGTCTGTGCTGGAGACATGTGGCAGCCATGCATGTTTGGGTTGCAAAGTGAACGCACAAACGGAATCATCTTGACGACGGGCAACCAGGCCCTCACAACCGCCATAAGTCCCGCCTTGACACAGATGTCGGTAGTGGTGAATGCGTCGCCCAAACAACATGTATCTTACAGATAAAAGGATTTATGAATGTGTTTTACAATCTCTGTGTTCTCCACATAAATTTCCACCTACCGCAGTGAATAAAGGGTCGCCTAGGTGGGTGAATCACGGATAGCATCCGCTTCTCGCATGAAGGAAAAGTCGCTTTTAACATTGCTCGAAATTGTCCCTGCGTCACCAGCGCAGCACCCTTGAAATCGACCTCTTCCTAGCTTGCAAATTCAGTCAAAGGCACTGCATAGTGCCCGAACAGAAGACTTCTCGGTAAAATCGTGTCGAAGCCACTATTTGTGTCGTCAGTCGCACTGACTAATCGGTTTTATCCGACTGCATTAACACTTCAATTGTTGGGCCTGATGAATCATGGCGCAACCAACCTACAAAAACCGCGAATGAAAGTTTTTCATAATGTAATTCCGTCCCGTCTTTAGTGTTTCTCCTTTACTTGAAGCCTACAACTGAAGGTCATTTGCAATCTTCATCCAGAATTGTGCAGCTCAATTGTCAGAATGGATGATTTCCACTCCCTTCTTTATATAGCTCTGCTTCATTCACCCCACCATATACACATATCTCTATGTGTATGCACATGAGTGCTGAATCTCGGGTGAATAATTCCACCTTTTTCATAACCACCTTGCATACTGATGAGAGCCGATGTGTATCAACACATGTGATTACCATACAACCGTGGCACCTCTCGTGGGTTGAAGTCAACGCACCTCAAATTCTCACTGTCTGCATAAATGCACTGCTCAGGAAACTACCGGCTTGCTTTATCGACGCCTCTTCGCTTTGGTTATTACAACCCATAAGTAAAAAGTCATTTGATACGCCTCGTCTATGGCGGTAGACCACATCGGCTATCCAAAACCGGTGAAATATTTGTATCATGTTGATGCAAGTCACCGTAATGTGTCACACATAAATCTACTTCCAAAGATTCCCCAGACTTTTCACGCGGTTCTACACTTCAGGACTGGTTTGTACTCTACTTCAAGCAGCACCTCCGCTTCACTTCCTGAGAGAGAAATTGCAAATGACACCACTAAGTGATTCCACCTTCCCATTTGTTGAAATGCGTGATCTTGGAAGTTAACATAGAGGGTCAAACACCATTTATCCTCCTCGCACAGTAGCCTGTCACCATGATGTAGCATAATTTCTTTTCCGTACACAAAACCCTTAGCAATCAGAATAATGGGCACTTCGAATGGGGCATGATGTTGCCTCTGCACAAGTTTCTTCTAGCGATTGGTACATTGTTTTTTTTAGCCCTTAACAAACAGATGCTGTCGGCGCCTACACGGATGGTAGTTATCGACGCTAAACGCCGTGTATTTTAACGTTTCAGCTGTCATTCTGACTCCCACATGGCGCGGCGCGAAAGTACTCGCCGAGGCTTTAGAGATTGCCAAAGATCGGAATCCCCCACAAACACTATCTCTTCCTACACTCCAATCTCCCCACAACCAAGAGCTGCCCGCCGGAATCGAGCTCCGATTAGGTTCAACAGCCCTTCATACACCAATTCCCCTGTTCTACCGTTCTTTTCGGCCCAGACAAACACCTCCTTCGGTGATATTTTCACTGCCGTCTTGGGTTCTAAGCTAGCCAAACAGTCCACTTCCAAAAACTTACATTCACAGATGGAACCACTGCTTTTATCGGAGCCAATGAAGTCCAATAACGTAGTGAAGAAGGCGCCGATTACACAGACCTTTCTGGAGCCTCTAGCATTCGAGTGTCGAGTGAGGGAGGATCGTGAGAGACAACTGGATATACGATGTCTTCGAATAATAAGGAAGCTGAACTGCTATCCGGAGTATCAGGAGATTGTCCGACGGTTCGCCAATGTTGAGAGCGAGATGGATGCCGAGGCTTTGATGACGAGTTGTGTGAATAAGGCTAGACTTCGTTCTTCCTGTGGTGTGCGGGCCTATCTAAGGAAATTTTTGCGTTTAAAGGAACCGACACACCCATTGACTGTCAGTCAGGCGACTCTCCTCTTGTCAAGTGACTCCACACCTGAACATAGCTGCGTTCGGGAAGTCAATGGATCTCCCAATAGATATGAGTAAGTAGTGTGCAGAAAAAAAATTAAAAATTGTCACTTAATTTCAATGTGTGCTAAAATAAGGCAGTGTGAAATGGAAAGCAAGAGAGTGTGAGAGAAAGAGAAAGAAAAAATATCAACAGTGAGAATGTATGATCGGTGAATTTGAAAAAACGAACTAATTTTCTTACTATAAAGGAACATGGCACTTTACTGGTCTAGTTGGCTGAAAACCTTAAAATCCAACTTTTAGAACATTGAATAGTGTGTTGTCACCGAAACGCCTACATGTTTAGCCACTATTGCGGTTTTAATCGCCTCATTTACAAATTAGACGTAATTTATACAGTGCACGAAGATTGTCAAGGAACAGCATGATTTTGGAACAATCGAGTGAGATGGAGGAGACTTGGGCGATGGAGCGATCGGTGAACATGACGAACGGATCATCGGGATCTGGGACGGTGGTGGTGGCAGCGGCGCCTAGAAATTTGCCTCCGGAGACTCTCTTACGTCGCCTGGCTCGTAGCATCTCCATCCGCCTTGCCTACAAACGCTGCCTCCTCGAGCAGGCCAATCAGCGTCTCACTGAACTTGACAAGGTGACCAACGTGGTGAGACTAAGTGAAACATTCACGGGATAACATGCAGTAGCTATATTTCTCACCTTTTCCTGGTAAGGGGTAACTTGGGGTCAATGAATTGGGATGTGCGAGCCTGTGAGCAAGATTATTCCATGCGCTAGGTTTTTTTTTCAGAATTAGACCATGATTAAGGAATGTAAAGATATCCAAGAGAAAAAATTGATATCAAATTATGCTAACGAACATTCCTCGGGAAGCAATACGTTTCTTGCTTTGAAGATTCGTAGCATCCTTCGGAAGGCTACCGATGAGGCGCTTCCTCAGATGCGTAACGGGACGGAAGTCTGCTACTTCAACATTCCGCCCATCGCACCACCAGTGGCGGAGGTGGTGGAGATGAAGTTGTGTCAAGTGACCTCTGACCACCCTCTGCTGCGCTCCTTCCCTCTGCCCTCAACTTTGTCGATCCCAGCCCTGGTCTCAAATTCAGCGGAAACGGCGTTGCCCGAAGTGACAGCGAATTTGTTGCCGCGATTCGACCGCCTCCTCTCTAGCCAGACCGCTGTGCTCGAACTGCTTTGCCAACTCACCCGCCGCCTCTACTGCCTCGACCGACGCATTGCTGAGCGCATCGCGACCGGAGCCGACACCACCACTCGTCTCGGTGACGAACAGCAACCCTGTGAACTTGACGCTATTCTCGTGAGTTCGTACATCTTTGTCATTCACCTTATGGCAAATGGTCTTATGGAAATCATTTTATGGCATTTCGGTTAGAGAAACTGTACAGTCGTTTACCTCGGTGACAAGTCAGTTTTCCCACGTGGACCATTTTTAAAGCAAAATGTTCCAAATTGACATTTCTTTAAAGCTGTCTGTAATTGCGCTGTTGGTGCGCTCACTGGCACCATTTTTATCAACAGTTTTGTCGCCTGGATCATAATTTCGTGAAAAATTTGCAGGCTGGCAGTTGAAAATGGTGACATGGTGGCCACTCACAATCCTTTCAACATGAACATTTGTGTGTGTGCTTAGTGTATAATCCATTTATTTTTCCTGTGTCTTTGGCTCGTTCTTATTTATCAGTTGGCTGATGGAAGTCGGTTCATCAAATATGCATGTCTCACTTCCAAGTGGGAGTTTGCTTGGTCTCACCACAAAAGGGGAGCTGCGCAGTGATTGCTTAGGGCATCCGAATGCCCAAATTTCCCACTATCATGGTGTCACCTCCCCAAATTATGCCAAAAGAATTTGCCACAATTTTGGTTCCTGTGACCCTCAATTAACTATATAGCTTCGTGCTCTTCTCAATACGTTTTAAGGCATTTCTTGAAGCGTTTTGACTTATCCCTGAAGACACGATAGGCCCTTCTAGTGGAAGGACGGTGAGGTTAATAGGATCAGCAACGAGCTGTATCACTAATATCAGTGACCCGCAGCTGCATCGGATGTTTAAACGATTTGTGACTATTATATGTGAAAATTTTATGGTTTTTGTACAACGGGAGCCCTTCTTTAACCCTCCCGAGCACAAAGCAGAGCCGCAACCAATCAAAGCTTGCCTTTTATGAGAACAGAATACTTAATATATTTGCAAAACTAAACGGCTAATAGACTCTTTCGGTTTCATATAAAGTTGACTAACTTATTCAGGTTTTTTAAATGTTAACTTCGTTTTCGACGATTTATTGTTTCTGGACTTGTAGCCGCATCGAAATCTGCTGTCTATCAAATTTAAGTTTAGCCTCAAGGCTAAGCATCAATGCGATGAATTCGGTCACTGTTCTGGTTCATGTGGAGTCTACTAAGCTACCTAACTCTTTCGCCTCATCTACCTTCTTCAATGAAGTTAACTTTACCGACTTAGCAACGTCGTCAAACTGTACCGGTGGTTCAAGCACTACTTTTGTTGTGACAGGTCACTACTTATCGGAATCTGCTTGATTGTCCGGTCAAGCTTTTCTTGTGCCCCGTTTTCAAAATGGCATTGGAGTAATAAAGATTTCTAAATTAAGCCATCATAAGGGGAATTGCTTGTGTGATTCCATTAGTTTCATCCTTCACAAAGTGCTGTTTGAGTCACTTCGAGGACTTTTTTCGTAATTTCACGATCAGAAGTGGCTACTCCCTCTTATAACAACCAAATTTGTAAGTGGAGAAAGTGAAAGGCCAGAACTTTAGATTATCAAAAATCAGCACTTAAAGCGAAGGGTTTGAGCGATGTTGCATTTGTGGCGCCTAGCATCCTGATGCAGTTTTGTGTCCAAAGCTCCTGTTTCCTACCTAGCAGTACTACCTTAAAGTACGCCCTGGAGCACTTTAAAGGCTATCCCAGCTGGCATTGAGATTGGGCCGTAAAACTTGCAAATTTACAAATGTACTATTATTTAAGTGGCAAATTTCCAATTCACCTGTCACTCAACGAGGGCAAAAGCACCCGAATTTTCGTTTTGCAAAGAACACGGGGTGAAGGAGAAGGCTTTTTCGAAGGTCAAACCTTTGTGGAGTTGATAGACCCAAAGCCACTGGTCGACCATTAGGGTATCCCAGTTTCGAAATAGCGGAGGAAACAGCCTTCGGTTCACAACTGTCTCACACTGGCCAGTGGGAAGTAAATTACTCTAGAGGCATCAAATGAAGGCAGGAGAATATGTAAAATTCCCCACACACCCGATCAACGTGTTTGCGTTGTGGTACAATGCGAGGCCAACTTTGTGGACAGCTCCGGTTACATTTACTTCAACTCCGATCTGTGAGGCATCGCCTGGGAGTGTAGCCACACAATGAGCATGAGAGGTCTTGGTGACCCTGATCTATCATCCACAACAAACAGCATTGTTTTCGGAGGGACTTTTCAAGCATTCATAATTCCTGTGAGGGGTATTTTCTACTTGCTAAAAAGGGGATTCAAATTTGCTTTCCACCTTTGATTACCTCTCCTGTTTGTCCACTTCGTCTTGTGCAATCCCATCGAGACACTCGATTGTGGTTATGCAATTCGTTACTCTTTCCAACCTGAATGTTAACAAAATTTGTTTTATTCAAGTTGATGCATGGCTCATCTCAACTCCCAGCGCCTTCTGTGACAACGAATCCTGTTTCATCAATTAAAAAAAGTGAATATCCAAAACCACTTTCCCGTTCACTAAGTCCTCGAGTGTAGAAACATTGCGCCAGCAGCCTTACTTTTGCTTGGAAAAACAGACCCATTCTCATCACTTATCACAAACAGCTTGTAATCAGTTTTACGGCTCTTAAGGTGCATTAATTATTGGCACCGCATCTCTCCCACCACTCAGATTTGTAGAACCGTTCTGCGGCATAAAATCACAGCATTTGGTATTAACATAAAGTAGCAAATTGTTCATTTTGTGTTTTCTTTTGTGTAGTTTCCCCTACAGAGCCGCCGACAGCAGTTGGTGGAGCAGATAGCCGAGGCGCAGCGACTACGCGACGACTTCGAGGGCACCAAAGTCCGCCTGCTCTCTGGGCTGCAACACCAATTTTTTGTACTGCACGACACTTTTATCCACTCTGAGGGCACCAAGTCTGGCGAGAATTCGGTGAGTGTCTGTTTTTATCTCCTATTATCTGTAGATACCACTGCCCCATTGCAGTGTTCATTCGCTACACTTAACGTTTATTCGGCATTAACCCTTGGTAATTTCCCAACCGTTGTTTTATGAACTCTCACACCTTCTTTTTATTACCGTTTTCCCTCTCACTGGATCGACAGAATGTATATAGAAGGAAGTCTGATTTCTCGCATTTGCCTTAAATCAAATGACACAAGTGGTGCTTTCCTGTGCATCATACACTCTGCGAAGAACTAATTCGAATGATTTTCTAAAAGTGGAACTTACTCATTCTTCTAGTTGCAGCAGAAAGAAAAGAATTACTTTGTTTTATCGGGTTTTTACATCAACAAATCAAGAATGGGTCCTTTTATAGCTGGGAAGCCCTGTGGGCCAGAACCTTGAGCCTTCGTCTGAACAGTTGTGTGTCTACTGGGCAAAGGCGGAGGTTGGGTGCGTGCTTAGCACCTACATCTTTCCCACCACAGAATCCCTCCGCTTACATCAAAATGGTGGACCTTATCTATTTAAAATATAATGGAAAAATCCTGATTAAAGATGTCGCATTTTTCCTGAGTGCAGAAAATAAACTTTGTCCAAAAATAAGGTCTTAAATAAGGATGAATTCTTTCGATATTGTTTTTGTAATCTTCACACCAACAAGCTTGTGAATGAAAGCACAAACATGGAAATACGGGAGGTACGTATTTTGCTTAATATCCAAATAGTTGATCTTTGAATGGCCACATTTGAAACCACTCATCCCAAAACCTAAAACTAATTATTGTCTTTATCTTTTAAATGGTCCTAGAGCAACCAACTTTCTCTGTGGGCCATTTAAGATTCTTCTCTTCTTCCTTTCTCCGTCGAAAATCTTTTAGTCGCTGTTCTGAAATAAAGAGTTACCGAGTTTGTTAGAGAAATCACGACGCTTGAATCCGCTTAAAATGCAAGCGCAATTGGTATTGTCCTATTCCTAGGGGTAGTCCTTTTTACGTGTGGCAGTTGATGAGGAGAGAATAGGTTGATTACGGGGTGGTGCTTTGTTAACGCCTGTAATGTAGTCATGCCACCTGGATTCTCGCTTAGAGGAAGTACTTTGCTGGCTTTAATTTGAGGCGTGGTAAATTTTTGGGTTGTTTTATGGCAAGCTTTAGGCTGGGAAGTAATTAGGTAAAGCTGCTGGCATTCCCCGGAAGAGATCGGTGACGGGTCAGCGTGCCGAAATCTCAGCGCCTCCGACGCCCCCTGCACCGAGAAGACGGCGCCTTGTCAGGATTTTGTATCTTGTGCAAAATTGAAGGCATTGACAGTATTACGACTGATGTCGGGGCGGCTGAACATGCGTTTGTTGCATGTTATGGTCAGTTGTCTGGCAAGGCTTCGAGTGTCCCAGCACCTAGTATACCTTTCCTCATCTTGCTGCCTTTTTCTCGATTCAAAATCACGTTCTTGTATACAGCCATAGATGGAAAGACATAATAGATGTTATTTTAGTCACTTGAACTCAAACTGACTGCTGGTTTTACACCGAAAATCAAATGCAACTGAACCACAGCACTGAAAGGTGCCTCACAATGCAGAAAATGATTTCTTCTTTGTCCTTCAAAGTCTTGGATTGGAGAGTGGAGGCGTCATGAGCCTCTCTGGGCGTGTTGAAATGCAGCCTCACTGTATTCATTTATTTGCTCTCGCCTCGACCCGCCTCCAAGGTTTCGCCTTTCCGTCCGTATCAAGGGAGTAAAAAATGCAAGTACCTTAGACGATTCTGGAAGATGCTATAAATTTTACTCTCAGAGGGGTGTTCGTTTTCATTCAAAAGAACGCAAAATGCCGACGATTGTCAAGAGGGAAGTGTTTGGAGACAAGTGGACGCAATGGCATCACTTCACCGAGCAATCTCAGCAAATCCAAGGCACACTCTTGAGTTCCTATTGGTATGGCGGAGGTCCTTCGGAGTGACTTTTCAAAAATGCCCTGTTTGTTTTGATGCAGAATGAGAGTCCCAATTGGGTTCTATAAGAAAGGGTCGTTATAGCAAATTGCCCAGACGGCATAAAACTGGTTGCGTCCTTCATTAGTACGAGCCGGTCCGGGGGATTCAGACTTAAAGAGACCTCTTTTTAAGCACCGGGATAGTGGAATCTCCATGTTGCACATTGATGTGTGATTGAGTGGTGCGATTAACGAAGGGAGCATTGAGAGATCTCCTCCTCCTCCTCCTCCTCCTCAACGAGACGCAATTGTGAGAGTATATGCGACGCAATTTGGCACCCTCAAGCTGTCAAATTTTGTATAAACAACAGCATGTAATAGGAGTGTAAATCAAACGATGTAATTAATTTTTGTACGTTAATGCTTTCACTCTTCCTCCCTCTCTCCTGCTGCCTCTGAGAGGAATGTCCAAGTGATTAATGGGCACCCTGGGTATGGTGCTTATGACCCTTTACTCCTCCGTCGTTGCATTCTATTAACAATTCTGGCCTTTTGGAGTGCTATTAAAACTGTCTGGAAATTTCTCTATAAAAAGAAGACAGGAGGAGAGAGAGGATGTGTAAAATTTTCTTAGCTAGTCTCTATGTCATGTGATTTTCTGCAGGCGAAAAGTTGCCGCTTGTGTTACCTAGGTACCGCTTGGATAGGCGTGAATGGGCCTTAAAAATGCTTAACGGAAAAGAGATTTTAAACTTTTCGTTACCTATAGTTCCTTAGTCGAGGATTTTTTCGTCTGTCGTATGCCGCCAAATTTTAACTTCATTTTTCAACACAGGTGTTTTATAGTTGGGTTAGATATTAGTCACTTAGTGCTTTTAATTGAAAATTTTAAGAAACACATCCAAAACTAACTTTTAAAACTGCGCAATTTTGAGAAGAAAAGAGGAATTTTGGTTTAGAAGTTGATGTGTTTGACAGTATTGGTAGACAGGAGAGAGAAACATCAATTCACTTGTGGATAACTGCGCAGTTGCCTTCGCAGGTCCGACTAGTCTCCCGAAAAAGCGAGGTATCCCTCCTAACGCGAACATTTGTGGTAGTGATTATCCCTCAGAGTAAAGAACCTGATAAAGCCCCGGGTAAACGTGAAGTAAATCAGAAACAGTTACCTACAAATCTAACTCAAAGTAAATTATTTTGCTTAGTTTCTTTTGTATCATAGAACATACTTGCGTATTTGGATCTGGATCACACCTGGGAGGGTGTTTGAATCACCCCATGACATGAAATTCAAATCCAAATTCATTAATATTAGGGCCCTCTAATGTCTGCAGGCTTAATCTTGCCACCCAGACCATCCTAAGCCCTCCTGCAATCGTCTTACTAAGCGTTTATCTGCAAACTTGCTCCTGGAATTGGGATTCTAAAGAATAGTCAAGAGGTAATCTCACTTTCAAGTGCTTTAAAAGCTAATTTACGTCACCCACATGGGCGCCTGTGCTAATTTCGTCGTCATTGGCTACCTGTTGCGAAAAATTGTCATTTGTTGTAGGGCTACAAATCACGTAGAGGAGGCAAATGTCACTGCCCTTGCACTTGCGTCTGCCTCTCCATCACTTCTTCATGCACCCTTCTGGCGGGCACTATGCCAAATTCAGGACATCTGTAAAGTTGTCCCTTACATTTCGGTTCCTGCAGTCATTCCTACCGGCATTACCTTGTTTCTTCCGTTTGATTCCAGAGTGGGCATTTTTTGCCTCCCGAGAGGCGAACTGGAGAGTTAGAATGCTCCCTTTATTCTACACCAATACAATACTTTCCAACACTTTTCAGCCACTAAGAGAGGAGTTAACGAGAGAGGTAACTTCCTCTGGTACTGTACATGCCTTCTGGTGACACATGACACGCTTTTTACCGAGGCCAAACCGAAGTAGCCTCACGACATTACCAGGCTTGATTTGAAACCACTCTCCCCCTACTAAGAGTTTACAAAGCAGTTACAAAGGTGTCCAAATGTGTTGCAGGTCTCATAATAGTGCCTATTTGTTTTAAGTCAAGACTGAGTCTTCAAAATGAGAACACCAAATACTCTCGTGAATGTTTAAGTACTGCGTCGGCGAACCCGAATGCTTCATTATCGCAGGCCGCGGCTGCGGGGTCTGACTAAAGACTGACAGTGAAAATCTTCTCCCCTTTTCAGGCGCATGGACTATCCCACATTTTCTCAACTGCTCACTTAAATCAGTCTTTTGTTTTTCTTTTCAGCGGAGACATTTAATTATAAACGGATGTTTGCGAAGGTGTCGGGATGTTTATTTTTTGTGGAAGACGGTTGGGAAATAGGCTTTAGGATTTGTTATTGCATTTCGCAAATCGCAGAAAAAGTGATGGTTGAATTGAATTCTTTCTGCATAGAACTTGTAACCGCGCTTTGGTTGGTGGGATTTCTCATTTTGGTCCCTAACTTCCACCAGCATTAAATTTGTTAATTCCATTCTTTTGTTTCCGTCACTGTCACGTCCCATCAATCGGCCTGCTTGTTGTACTTGCAGGCAGTATTCCCCAGACGGATAGCAGCTGCTTTGTAGAAAAAGCCACCAGCATTTGCCTTACTTTTTTTCAATCCTTCCTAGCCGCCTATGATGCCAAAGCTGTAGGCATAGCCGGGTGTGCCCCACCAAGTAAATTTTGCAAGTGCACACCTACTTTTAGCTTGTGAAGTATAACCCCGTGGGAAGTCTCTGTGGAAAAACTCATGAAGGCCATTCCATTTTTCATTATTTCATTTAAGCTGTTCTGCTTTCTTGTGAATATGGAGAATCGTCTGCATCGCGATCCCATGGAATCGGGGTTGAGTTAAACTAATATTATTCAGGCATCAATTCTGGCACGGAACTAGTTCAGCCTTACGGCCAGATAAAAGAGCAGCGAAGCGTTCCTCAAGATCCTGAATGGTGTCAAGTGAGAGAGCCAAGACCGAGGTGAGTAGGGCTAAAATGAAGTAAGCAGAGAGGTTTAACACAATCACCACTTCACCACTCCTGAGGTAAAAATATGTACCGAATTTGCATAGCCTGGTGAGTTGCACTGCACGAATTAAAGGAGCGAATGTCGTGTCTTTTATTTCTCGGTTCCCAGTTTTTATGAAAATTATAAACACCTGGCTAATAATTAGGCGAAATATGGATGCTGAAACTTAATTCCCAACGATGTGAATCCGTGGTGCACTCGCATTATCCACCCCAGCTTAAAAAGTGCCGCTGTTCAGATGTTACAACTACTTAGAAGAAGTGGGCATTTCACAAAATCCTCTTAAGGTAGGCAGGTTCTATCACGCACAGAACATCACTTGAGTGACCGTACCAAATCAATTGAAACTGAGAAATGCTTAGCCTCACTTACCGTCTTCATACTATTTTATACTGGATGGTTGTTACGGCTTTGGAGCGCTGAACCGAATATTTCTTGCAAGTCAAGAACAGTCACTTTCTCAATTTCACTACTTCCCTTAACTATCTATCGTCGCGATGGCGAAAAGTCCTAATGGGTTGGGTGCATAACTCAGTTGGTTGTGACCTTTTTGTTCTAAATAGCTTAAAAGAAACTTTCAGGCAAAAGCTGGACCTTTGGTAAGTTATAATGCTTCAATTCGTTGTGGGAGGAGTGTAGATTGCTATAAGTTTTTACGTCCGAGGCACAGCGATTCCTCCTCGAACTCCGAGTCGCAATTGGATGCAAGTGAGAGATATTGGGGGCTTTAGGTAAGATCTCATCTCCATGTATCCGATTTCACCCGGACGCATTTTTTATAGCAGTGGTAAATGCACAGTCACTGCCTCTAGCAAGTTTCCTAGTCATTTGACTGTGAGAATTTGTTTATCAAATGTGTGATTGTGTGTCTTCTGTCCTCCGTGACCACCATTACCAGATCTGGCTCCACCATCCCCCTCAGCAGTTTGGTGCAAACACGAGGGGGCGTACACTTGGAGGGGGAAAGAACAGGGTTGACTGTGATTCATGTAGCAACTTGGTTTTCCTCCGTCGATTCCTCGTGTCAGCTGTTGTTTCTCATCACGCGTTTGGTCGGCAGAGAAGGAATGGTGAAGGAGGAGGAGGAGGAAAGGAGGAGAAGGAGAGTTTGTGCAACGGATTTCCTTAAAAAGCTTTACTGTATAAGGCGGTGTTTGCCTGGTCTAACTTCATTTTCAAACTTGGTAATTTAAATGCATTGGCGATTAAAGTACGCATAATGTAGCCGGGGAATCATGGGTAAATTTCACTAACGATTGAAAAACAATCAAAGCTCTTCACCTGAAGACTGCTCAAACAGAAAGTATTCTAATAGTAGAACAGATCCAATTAATCCATTTCATTCTCCACGATCTACGGCTCAAGTGAGCTGTATATCTCAGAAAGGCGCATTTCGAGAGGTGCTAAAACCTAGCGAATGACATCTCTTTTTCCACGTGGTTGGTGCTCCAACTCCCCTTTGTTCAGCTCTTCGACGTTCTCGTCTGGGTTATTTGCGTTTGTGTTTGAATTTCAGGCTTCCCTATCTGAAGGCCACGAGTGCTTCAACTCGAGTGGGCGATCCTCACCCTCCACCCCTCCGCGAAGTGAAGTCGACAATGTGATTTGCCTGGCTGAATATGTTTCCCAACATCTTGGCACATACCTTCAGGCTCTTCTCATCAAACTGGTAAGGCGCTTCTTCTAGCGTGGAGGAACAAAAGGCAAAAACCTTAGGCGCAATTCATTCACCATTGATAGTGATACTGCAGCTGAAATAAATCTACCACACCAACAATCTGTCTAGTTCATGTGGCATCCATCTAGCCATCATCATTTGTCCCATCCTGCATCCATCCATCCCTTTCTTAATCGATCCAACAATCACCTCTAACTCATTCACCTAACCTTAACCGCCCACAAAACCGGAAATTCCTTTGAGTCGCTAATGTGAACGTAGCACCTGCTGCAAATCAAGGTTTAACTCACCGCCTCCCACATTACTAACTTCAATTAAGGCTAATACACTTTCGATTGAAAAATGGCACAAGATACTAAGTAGTGGTTAACTGTTGTCATTGGCAATTTCGGCTTGTCGGAAATGCCTGAAAAGGTAGGCGCATCGAAATGATGGACCATGTCCAATGAAGCCAACGATGGAAATGCTACTGACAGTTTTGATCTTTCTGAAGGACTTACTTGTCCACATTTCTCGTGGCTTTCTGACATTCCTGGGGTAAAATCAAAGGCAGAGTTTACAGCGAGGTGCTACTGATTTAGATGCATGCGGTCGTTGCCTTGACCTCACCTCATAATCAAGGCGCAAATTCATTAGGGTTAGCGAAATTTTTCTCTAACATTCGTGCTGTTTAATTAAGCTTCTCGACCTGATGTTTCACCAGGTCAAATCTCGCATCACCTCAAAAAAAACGGTGAAAGAGAAGGAGTTCCAATTGGCAAGTCACCTATCCGGTTTTGATGTTATTGTGTATATTTTAGCTTCTAGAAACGGAAATATACGACGATCAGGAGGCAGTGGACTGTGTCGGTGAGCATCTTCGGCTGGTGGCGAGCTTTTCTCCCTGAAATAGACGGTTCTAAGTCAGTCTCCTTCCTTCCCTAGGAATTGTGTCCTTCGGCTTTCAGTGCCTTTTGCTCCCATATATGCTCATTCACTTCTTCGTAGTCTGATGTACCGAAATTCACATGTGAATTCATCACCTCTTGAATACATCATCAATTGCAGTTGTTCTTCAGCGACATGGCTCATTTAGAATTTTGCGAATTTGGAAGATATGAAGTGAGGTACACACCAAACGAGCAGAACGTGTGGATTGGGCTTCAACTGAAGAGTTAGCGTCTCCTTTTGGGAATAAAGGTCGGCCTAAAGTGACCGTATTTACAAGTTCGTATGAGATGTTTGACCCACTATTCTGGAAGGGTAACAGGTACCAAGTCAGCCCTCTATGCGACTGTTCAATCATTGTATCCGTGTCCTCCATGTTTCCGTACGAAATATAAGCCTTTCGTGGATGAGAATGCAAAGGTCATCTTCAAAATACAATTTTGAAGTGCCCTCTAATTCATTTTAAACTCACTAAATGTCAATTCCAATTAGTCTACTTATTACAGCCAAATAGGCAGACTGAATCGTGGGCCTTTGGTTTAAAGACGGCAAATTCGCGCTTACAAATTGCCTCAACAGCGCACTCGTCTTAAGGTACCTACAATTTAGCCGGTCTTTTAACACTTGCTTTAATTTTTGCCCCCCAAGCGATCCCTTATTTCACCACTTGGCTCGAGGGTTTCGGTAACATCCGAGGGTCAGTTGGTATTTTCCCCTTCGGCTCTACTTTACGTCGTGTGTTGCTGTTGGCACCTCACCTTCAAAAAGAAAAAGGATAAAAATTGAGGAATTTCCATTTACAAGTTGATGTGTGAGAGAAGGATCGCTACTGGTTGAATACGATGGAACACATGATGCACAAGTTCTGCTTTAAGAACCTTTAGTCTGGGATTAATAAGCTGACTTTCAAGTTAAACGAAGATTTTGGGGTTTCTAAGCGAAATGACAAAAAAGAGTGAGAAAAGAGAGCCACGCTTATCTTACCAGTGTCTGACTTATGCGTAGGAAGCTTCGGTACAGAAAGATATGCCACTACAGTTGATCCATCCTGGGACTGTTTTAATACCTAACAAAGGCTAGCCTTTTAAAACCGCAAATTTCCACTGGGTCCATGAAAAGACTCGCTTCTTATGAAATTTCATGACAGGTTACACCTCCATTACCCAAGATTTGGCATTCCCACTTTTACAGTTGCGGAGTGGAAACTGTCAAGGCAGGGTGGTTCACTGGCAGAATTACGACCTTCTCCAAAGTGTCTGCTCCATCCGAATGTCTTACAGGACCCTGGCGTCCATCTCCTTATTGCGTTCAAAGTCCTCGGCCGATGTCCGTGAGTTGAACGCCTGCGCTGGCTGGCAACATGTACGGCGACTAACATTGTGCAATGGGTTGTGGCTGGCACCTACTACTGCGCATGGCACCACCGCCGTAGCATCTTTTCATCCAGCCTGTGAAATTAACGGCCCATCCTGACTTGAACAACTTCAAATCCCAAAATAGTCTCGAAACCTCACCCCAAACTGACAGCCGAATTGGGGAGGGGGGTCATTAAAAGTGACTTGACGCCTTGACTATTGAACACCTTCAATCATTTGCAGCCAACAAGTACATTTTGCACCAAACTTGGTACAACGATTTACTAATTTGTACACGACAAAGCGTGCCCCCATTGTCTTCCCTCCACCACCCAATCAGTCCTAACAACCCTACAGGCGTTTTGACTGAAAACGCCATGGCGCTGCCAGCATACGCTGACATAAGGGTGCATCACCGCAACCTATCTACTACTGATTGACTGAGTTGGTGTTTCAAAAAGAAGGCAAAGATGGGACGCAGAAAACACACAACGTGGCCTCAAGTGCCTTCAAGTGTCCCGCTGTTGCTGCACTCTTCTTTCGCTTGTGCGCTTTCACTGCCTTAAATGTTGCTTTTGGCCTTTTCACTGCCTTGTGCCTCTGGAGAGGAACTCACATTTCGGCATCCAATCGAGTCGAAGAGGAAATTGGAGTTTAATGAGGTATTCCTGCAAATATTCATCCGTGCTATTGCATGCAGTGGTTGTTTACTTGCAGTGAGCTTCGTGTTCTTCTGCAAGATATATAACCATCCACCCAATTTGATGGATTCCTGCAATGCGCGCGAAAGAAATCCGCAATATCAAAAGCGGGTTTACTAGGCGATTTCAAATTACCTTTGCTTACCAATCTGGAAATCCTGACAACGGGCTTAGTTTCCGGAATTCCAGAATTATTGAACCCATCTATTACCAAGCATCTTTGCCAACCATTTTACTCAGTCGAAAGTCTCCAAAATTAGGCACAATTTCAAATGCCTGCTAATTGTGGCAGACCGCTAGACTACGGAATGAATCTGCTCCAATCTGGTTTGTGTAATAATTAAGCCATCTTGAAGCTTGTAAAAGGGACCAGAGGCTTCCGCTTTTGGCGGTTGCCTCCAGTCGATTAATCAGCACGACCTGTGGTAAGCGAAAGCCCGGCCACCCATGCACTAGATGCCGACGGACGTCGCCTCAGCCATCGCACATTCAGGCTGTTCGAGGCACCCACAAGCATGTGTCGTACTTTCGAAGCCGAGGCTTAGGGATCGCAGAGGAGAAAAACGTTCAAACAGGGCTGGAAGAAGCTCTATATTTTAGGAGCGAGTATCACACAACCTGCTGAATCATAGCACGAAAAAATACACACGCAAAGTTACCTGACCCACATTTTCATTTATGCACAAATACATAGTATACATAAGGAGAACGTGGTGAGTCTCAGTGTCGAAAGTTTTTACTCAATTTCAACAAATGTTCGCGCAGGGAGGCCTGCTTCTCGCGGAAGCTGCGTTTCGCCTTCCTGCGCACCTTGTGTTTGATCATCTGGAAAGTCTTCTTCTTCCGCTTCTCCCGGTTCGTCGTGCTCGCGTGCGGGTTCATGCGATTCACCTGTGAGTAAACACAAATACCAAACGAACTGTAGACCAAAGGAGGTACACACGGAATAAACCCAAAATTCCACAAATATTAACCAAATTTCTGATGAAAACCCAAGATCAGAGAAAAATATCCAAATCAGACGGAGCTTGTAAGGCGTTCCAAACACACGAGGATTAATACGAAGGTAACCAACTATTTCTACATCCATAACCACTTCCGAAAAGGACAACCGATGTAAAAAAATTAGTAACCCAGCAAAGCTCCTTGAAAACGCCTCCGCTACTGAGCTAATGGATAAACGCAGAAGAGTTTTCCTGTTGTTCTAAAGAAAGAAGATCCCGAGTGAGTAGAACAAATCCCAATACATGAATCGGCCAAGTCTACGAGAGGAGAAGGTTATTCGATAAAGGAGCATTTGAAATGCCATAGGAAGAAGTTCTGCAGCAAATAAAAAATAGCGTTTAAAAGTTATTTGCCTCCAGGTAAGTAAACAAACACCTGCACATCGAGGAGGCCGGCGAATCCAGTACAGCCAGCAAACCACGATTGCGCAAATAATCGCACACTTCTAGCAGACAGAAGTCCAGTATCCAAGGCAAGCCTAAATCTAAAGCAGGCCTATAAGAATAGAATAGCTGAGACTAATGTCCAAACCATGGTAAATGCAGAAAATGGATTTGATCCGACATATAAAACCGTTGAGAAGGAATTTGTTAATGGTTGGGATATGAAAAAAAAAAAGTTCCCAAGCGTAATATCACATTGGCCGGAGCCATAGTTAGGCAAATGCTACCTTTTCCTGGTGTCAAGCCGCCTCTTCGGTATAAATCGAAACTGACAACACTTAACACGAAGTGCTTGTCTTACGATTCATTATCACTAGCCGTGTCCGCACCACCACTCGCAGCATGATTTATTTAGCATCCCTAGAGGAGGATGTAGCCGCTAAGACGACGAATCGCAATGACTTAAAGCTAAAACATTTAAAAAACGCTCTTCCCAACAAATTAGCCTAAATGCTCCCCGAAAAGTAGAATCTCACCATGTCCAAGGGAATATTTAAGCGATTCAACTCAGTCTACGGCGTAAGAAATCCCAGTTGTGAGCGTATAAGCTGGTGAAAAATACACATACGACCAGCTGTAAACACAAATTGGGTGTGCTGGTTGTACACGAGGTGTGTATTTGTGGGCGATGCTAGCACCAAGTTCACCTGTGACGAATTTAAGGAGTTCTGTCCGGCAGTTTTTGCGAGGAACAGCACTGTTTGGAAAATTTCATAACGGATGGAATACTCAACGATTCTGCAGAAGATTGTCCACACCAAATCGCACAAGCGGATATTCGCTAGTCCCTCCACCTTCATCACCTGAAGTAGCTGTACTTGACAAGTACAATGTACCAGGTGGACGCGTTGGCATATAGTTGTGTCAATCTCGTTACGCTAAAATTCCGACCAGCTGGCAGAAAATCACTCCTTTGACGCAGCCTATGTGCATCTTTACTTAACCATGCAGTGAGTTTATTAATCAAGGCTTACTAACGTTTCTTTGCAATGCTAATACGCTCCCTCACTTCACTTGTTCATCACAAGGAACCATTTTTTGTCGTTGACAAGCTGAGAATGGACTAAAGTCCCAATTTACTAATAATTTCATCAACCAATGCATTTTACTAATTCCAAACAAACCTTTAAATTAGCCACAGATTTTTAAATTAAATATTGATGGCGGAATCAGAACGAAGACAGACTAGGTATTTGAAAACGACTTTATTGTGCGAGGGCACGTAGAAGCTCGAAAAAGGATGGAAAATAGGATCAGCAGACTGCAGGGCTGGCAATAAATTTAGATAATATTTATCTGAAAATTCGCCTTAGTCACAATACGACATCAAGCCTTTGAGGAAGCCTGATCGCGCATCTAGCCAACGAATTGCATCGGAAGTGCCAAGCTTACCACTCATGTTAGTGATAGAACAATCTACACTGCCTACTTAAGTGAAATCTGGTGTAGTTGCTTGATTCCATGGCAATAGCCGCAAACTCTAGTCTCAGTGCATGAATTTCAGGGGTATGGTAAAGAAAAGCACCCGATTTAATTGGTAGATTCGAATCGAAGCCTTTGGCAAAGGCTAAGCCACTCCACGAGGTAAGACAATCAGCAAATACCAAATTGATGGGAGCACAGAAACTCTAGACAAGCAAAAAAGTAGGACCACAAACTCCGTATGAAAACTTGTATGAACCAGTGGTAACCGTGCACACCCATGTTTTGTTATGAATGTTCATTTATCAAAGTTGGAAAAGTTGTTTGCAGGAAATTGCCTGTCTGGGCAAGTAAACTGACACCAACAGGAGCAAGGATTTCGGGCTTTCGGTAGTAAAATAAGGCATGGAATCGAACAACACAGCAAGCAGTATGACGAAAAAATCGGTGGTCAAGAGTTTTTTGGTGCGCATATCCAAACGGCACACTGCGAATGGGCACATGATTGTGACGCAAGAAGCCGTTAAAAGCGACCTTACAAAGCTTATTTTACGTCATTTTTTCAACTTTAACATTCAGTTTGAAATAACATTCTGGCAAAAATATTGTACCCATTCAAATATGCGTTGCTCACCATGAACAACGCTATTTAAGATGAACATCATGCCTCCTGAAATGGCTTGGAAATCTCTTGCCGGTGTGAAGTGCAGCATGTTACCAATAGGGGAGTAATGATCTCACCTATATGTAATACGTAGATTACATGATAGACGACGTCAAAGAATAAAAGGTGAAAATACAAAAAAAGAACGAATTGGATACAATTTATCAGAGGTGATAAAGTGCGGTGGCCAGGAACACTGGAATTTGGTATTGATTGCAAGGGTATCAATTTAGGAAGCACCATTTCTGCCTAATCAAATAAGGTGATTAAGCGATCGCAGATACATTGCTTTAAGAGCATCATTTTTGACAAAAAGCTATCCAAATTACCATCAAAATTTAATTCACGACATGAACAGGAGATGCAGACAGTAATTCGGCAGCTACTTTACAGTTTTCATTAAACCACTGATACGCTAAGCGACATTGCCTAAGTTATCCACATAAAAACGTCGAAACAGACGTTTGGGTAGTATCTGTATAGGCGGCGCATAACTTACGTAGGTGGTATCACTGAAGTAATCAACCATAGTCCAACACTATTTTTGATCTAATACTAAATTAAGTCGAGCATAGCACCAACCTACAGAATGATGACAACATACGTACCGAAAAAGTGATTAAGCGTAACTGAGCACTAGCATTGGTGTGAAAAAGATGGATGCGGAGTCCGACCACTGTAATAAATTCTTCCTTAGTCAAATGCTATCATACCTGGAATCCGTACTTCTTACGGCCCTCTCGACCCTCTGCGACGGTGTCCATACGATCTGCCTTAGTGGAGTGGGGCCTCTTGACGAGTTTAGTAATGTTTCGCATTGACACAAGACCATGCACCTCCTCCGGATTTACTTCTTTATCACTATCCGCATCGTCACTGTCATCAGCATAACCTCCGAAAAGTTCTTCCTCGATCACCACCTCCTCGCCCCGCTTCCTCTTTCGACCACCAGCAGCGGCGAAGAGGGTCTGCAAGGCATCGCATCACAGCATTGCTACTTACCGAATTTAAGTAATCATAAAACACATACGAACCTGTTTTTCAGCCTGTCGCTTGCGGATGGCCTCAAAATCCTCATCGGTGAGAACACGAGTGGCGAGGATCTCCTCAAGCGCTACATTTTTGGCCGGTTTAGTTCTAACCAACTTGTTTTCTTCTGCATTGGAAGCCTTGTTCGTCGCCCCCTTTCGCTCCTCCAGGTCTTCATCGCCACCAGCTTCAACATCCCGCCCGCCTTCCTCTTCAACAGTAGAAATGCTATCGGCATCGTCATCACTCGGACATTTCGAAATGGAGTTTTCTGCATGGAGTTCGTAAGAAAAAATTAGCAGCAACCAATCAAAGTGGAATGCTACTTCCTGTTGCGAAAGACAAAGGATCGGCGTTTTTCGCGAAAATTAAGGTACATAAAAAACAGTTAATGCCGGCCGAAGCTGTAAGTTTGCCCAAATTCAAGAAGTAAAGTGCCACGTCTAAGGCTTAAATTGGCACACTTATCCAAGAAGCAGACCTCAACTGCTACTTGGCCGAATAAGTAGAACGTTGTAGATTATTACTGCACATTTTCAATAGATATTAAAAGCGGTTTTAAAGTTGTCTTTTACAGAATAATCTCCAAATTGTGAGATCATAAAGTTGCAAAAAATTAGTGTATATCAAAAGAAACGGGAGCAAATCGGCAGAAATGACGAAATAAAAGGTGCAATTCTAATAGCTAAGTGTTTGAGAGATCTCTTCATAGTCGTTGAAGAACAACGAACTAAAGTAATGCACTACATCCCTACAACTTCCTCAATTCAGGTTTATATAGTTTTAAATACTAGAAAATCGGACATATTCTTAGAATGTCATTTTTATTTACCAATGTAAGGGATGTTAAGCAAATGAAATGAAATTCGAAATGAGAATAATGGAAATTAGAAAATGAAAACCGCCATCATTTCTAATTTTCGATACTAGTACAAAACCAATTGATCAATATGATGAGCATCTCACAGGCATTCTAGCGCCACCACCTAAAACTGCCAAAAATAACAAGAACCTAAGCTAATGGGAGAAAGATACATACCTCCGATCTCAGTGTTCGGCCCCAGCCCTTCCCTCCTCGTCCCTCCTTCGTCACCAACATCGTCCGCAGACTCAAGAACCCTTTCCAAGTTTCTTTCAACTCTGCGTCTCTTCCTGGGGCGCTCACCATCGCCGGTGTCGGAAGTAACGGCTTCTATGAGAACCTCGGCACCTACAATGCTAGTCGCAACGCACTTCTTGCCGAAGACACGTGCCGGCCCATTGCTTGCTGCCAGGGCGTCGGTATCTGCATTGTCCACACTTAGGGCCTCCTTTACCGCCTCCGTCGGACGACCCACCTCGCGCTTTGGAAGCAGTGAGGGGTTTACCTAGCACATAGAAAAGAACTGAGTGGAACATCGCAAAAGGTGCTTTAAGTTGCTTAATTTGGACGCAAAAAAACCTCAATGCAATTTAAATGAACAACGCTTCGGAAGACCATACCCGTCTATACAACCGGATAAGGGATCGCGCAGCCGCAACCACATTTTTGTTGCGATAGGACTTATATCCAACGAGATCAGAGAGCAAATCCTCGTCCACAGCGTAGGGACAGCGGGCGCAGATCTCACGGATAGTGTTCAGACCCACAGTGATAGCCTCCGCTGACGCTCGATCAGTCACAAAGTTGTCGGTGATGGTGCGTACAAGTGGGAGAATCGCCTTATTGATGAAGGCAACGAAATTCATCGAAAAAATCTCATCAATCAGATACTAACAGCGTATGAACACGTACATCTGGTGGGACTTGGTCGTGACTGGCTTCGGCAGCGAATAGGAGGAGTCGAGTAATTTCTAGGAACGGCAAAAATAATATCTTTAGAAACCTAACCTTCCGTACCTACCTCGCTGTTGTGGACGCAAAAACCGTTGCAATGAGGGATAGAAATTCAGCAATAAAAGTTGGTGGACACCGATGAGGTGGCTGATCAACTCAAGCAAAAGTAAGCGTATTTCTAGGCGATCGTTGCACTTTTCAAGTTTGTGAAATAGCTTTTCAGTAAAAGTTTGAGGGTCGTAAATCATATTGAGAGCGGGAACATTGATACCCATAGGCTTTTGCTTCTTCAACTTCCGCTCACTTTTACGCTTTAAATTGTCAATATCACGGTCGAGACGCTTCGCCCGCTTCTTTGATTTAGTTCCCACGCGGTGGCCCAACTTCAATTGTTTTATTTTTGTGTCAAGACCGACATTAGCGTCGCTGTCACTGCTGCTCCCTTGTTCTGTCGACTTCTCATTGTGACCGAGGAAGAACCGAACCGCTTTGGAGTATACCTTTTTAGACTTGGCGAAACACGCATCTGCTATCAGATTAACTGACTTCTCATTTTTCCAAACGTCTCTTCTATACAACTCGACCAGAACAACAACTGCTTCTTTTGCGACAGTTGTGTTCCCATCTTTTATCGATGACGCAAGGAAAGACTGGATCACCTATTTAAAAAATAAACGCAGAATAATAGGCTACAGAATTGGATTTTTCTGGTCTGTTTTTCAAATTTGTCCGCTTTATATCGGAAATAACAAAACCACGTAGCATTTTCCGGACCGGTTTGTCTTGACATCTATGCAAACGAAAGGCAACGTCAACAGACTGTTGCAGCGTTATAAAATTCCTCAACCGTAGTCTTATAAACGCCTTCAAATAGGCCTAACAAAATTAAGACATTAAGATAGCTAACGAACCATTCGCATACGGGCATTCATTCCAAAGGAACGGGAGAGGAGAGCCGATGTCACATTTTCACTGAATTTAGGCGCATAATTGGGGAACAAGTGTATGACCTAAACACTACCACTGAAAGGGGAGCCATCGAACCTGTGATAAGAAAACAAGGAGGCTGTGCAATTTAGGAATATATTCAGAAGGTGCGGAAAGATACGTGGCCTCCAGAGAACTGTAATTTTCGTATTGAATCTCGAACTAAATGAATTATAGGAATATTAGACCCAAGTACATCAGGTAAGTAGGACTCTGGATCCCTCCTAATATTGCCTTCTAATTCGTCCAAATTCGACTGAATTAGCGTGGCACTCATGCCCCAATCCAACACAAGTGAAGACAAATGCCACAATGACAACTCGTGCACTTGATTAATTCGTCTTGAACCAAGTTTGTAATTTTGAGAACTTAGTGAAGTAAAATTCCTTAAAAACAGATTATGAGAAAATTTAATTTGATTTAGGGCATAAATAGCCAAGGTGATGGTTTAGTGGTTATTAATCCAAGTTGGTTAGGTGTTGTAAAATATGCTCTAAAACACTTAAACGGAATTAAACCAACCACTTAAGAGAAATTGTGGACAATATTGGTAAATTTATGCAGGGCATAGGCATACGGTCAACTTTGAACATTAGGCAAAATCACACGACAATATCTAAAAATGGCTGCAAGCACCCATTACCAATATGGAAAATTAAAAATCAATCACCAGGTGCAACGCGATTTATTGATTTTTAAAGCATCAAGTTTTGCAGCATATACATTTTCGCCGAAAGCCGATACAATTAACAGTAGTCTTTTTTTCTTGTCCCATACATTTCTCACAATTATTCCGTGGTATTTCAACAAAATGTTGCCATAGTTAAGAGTGGCAACCCATTTTCTACTACAACATTCTTCACCACTTATTCACGTTACAAGGAATTGCTGGCTTGAGCAATATGACCAGCTTTCTTTAGTAGTAGTCCGGATCGTTATGTGAAGTAACTAATGCCGTCGATTATCTGTCACTGTGACATAAAGGTTTTAGGGATTAAACATTAGTTGGGTTACGCACCACTGGTTACATCAATGGGTTGTAAATTTACTGATGAGAATAAATTATTTCTAAGAATAGCTAATAGGTGTTAATCGTTTTGCAGCTTAAATTTTGACTTGCTTCTATGATTTATTTGATAACAGATTAGTAAAAAGCCCGTCCTACAAATACTCAACAAATGCTGTGTTCTGCATTGGCAATACCGATCAGTGTTCAACTGCGCTCTGTTTGGTGCGGTGTTTGCTGTCCGAAAAGTCTTTCAAAATGATACCGATAGGGTTTATTTAAAAATTGAGAAGAATGACTTCAGTTTCTGAAAAATGCAGGAAATTCCCTCTTCGTGGCAAGAAAATTTATATGCATTTTGAGGCGGGGACACGTCCACCCAAAAACTTAGAAGAAATATTGAGGATTCTCGGCGCCGTGAGTCTTTGGCCGAATTTGCAATTGCCGATGTTGAGTATGCGGGAACGTAGCCGTTGATAATTTGTAACCATTTTGATGCTTTAGCACTGCTGTTTGTTGGTTTTTTGCATTATGAAACCCCACTTTTTGCTTTTTTTGCAACCAAGTGTCTTCAAAATATAGATTTTATGTTAGCCGATATCTCATTCTTCCCCAGGCCTACTGCGTACTTTTCCCCACGGTGGTGTTACAGAGTTTAGGGCTATTATTTCTACTTACTAGAAACCGTGATAAGTAATTCTCTGACGATTCTTGACCACTTTTTGTAGAGTATATCACAGTTTTTTGATCGCAAAATTGACTATGTGATCACCAACCTGCCAAAAGATCGTTGGCCATTGCAACCTTCACTGTCTCCAGGGTGCTCATCGAAGGAGAATGTTGACCCGAGGTCAGAAAAGTCGCCACTACTATCCACAGGGACGCATCCTTCCTCCACCGTGGAAAACCCACCTTTGGGTGTCACTAGAGGGCGTGCAATGCTGCTTGCCGTTAAAAAGGCATCGAAGCCCTCCGCTGCTTCCTCCGCAACCGACCAATCTGTTCCGGTACATCTGTCCAGCTCAATTAATTGGCGGAATAGGGCTTATTTCCTCACCACTATTATACCCATGTGTATTCAGTCTCATTAATATTAGTGAACATTAACACGAACAAGTAACGAAGAACGGCGTTTGCGTCCAAGATGACATAAATCTCTTATAACTTTAGGGAACTAGACATACTCACGATGTCCTTTTGCGAGCTCAGGAGTTCGGCAGTAAAGTGCTGACAATCGGTGGTGAGTTGGTCGAATTTCCCCGTTTTTGTGGTTTCTCTTATTCGTGATGGGCTAGCCTACTTGGTCTAATTGGTTGTAGTAGTGTACTTCAAAAAGGCGGTGTTCTATTGCAGCATTTTCTTTCTTGTTTAAGCGTTCCTTCCAATTTTAGTTGTAAGAAAGTGGATACGAGCACTTCCTGAGGATGTGAAAATGCAACTGGAGGTAATGAAGTTAGGCTGTAGTGTGGCACTTTTCTGATAAAGCCGATTTTAACTTTTGCCTAATTCGTGTTTGATCTCGTCAGATTAGTTTTTCATGATGTTAAGTAAATCTACGAGTTAACTGGAGTTCCAGGCCTCTTCGGAATACATTTGTGTTTAATTTTGTGCTCGTTCGACAGTAGTAGTCACTCACTCGCTAGTGTTCTAGAAGTGCACCGAGCAATTCTCATCGACTTGTCCTCTTAGTGCAAAATCCACCCCGAACAACTCATCAGGTATCTCTTGTGCAGTTCAATCCACTCTAATGACTTCTGTTTCATAATGGACTATAGCTCGATCTCCCGGAGTAGGTATCGATAATTACCGGTTCTCTATCCACTCCTATCTGTCAAAATTCTAGATCGGCGAGAGTTTCTTCTTTGATAGCGACACAACCCCAGAACAAGGCGATCCGGAACTCGACCGTTTATGGCTCTGTAAGCTTACTCAATTTTTTGATTTTTCCTGTGTATAATTATTAGCCCGTCGTCAGACTGGGGCTTTATTTAATGAAAGAGCTCTAATTGGTTTTCACATTGGAATTCTCTAGCATTGCTCTAGGAAATATAGCGTATGAAATTAGTGCTCTTAAGACAGTATAAGGAATGGTTTGAAATATCGGTGAATTTTCCCCAGCTTTGGTTATTATTGGATACTGCTTCGGGTCCTAACTATCCATTTATGATAACGTGAGAACCATTCTTGCCTTTGATTTTGTCTACTTTTATAGGCACCACCTGCTTTATGCTGAAAGAACAGTTATGCAATGAAACTGCTGTTCTTTGGCATTTCAGTGAGACCTTTGGCGCGCCCATGCATCAAAATAGTTGACTTAAAGGCACGAACACGGCCAAATTATATGGAGAATACGAATTACATGGAGTGCCTCTGGCGATCCTTCATGGGTTCTCCATCTGCAGCGGCATCCTCCGTAAAGACCCCTGCTCTTCACGACGCTCCACAAACACCCACCACTCCTGCCGGCACCTGCACGACTCCTCAGGCCAGTGTTGAACTCCCTCCCTCTACCAATGTTTTTACTTCTCAGCGCACCACTGGGCCGTCCAAACGCGACCCCGGGGCCAAGGACTCCCCGGGAGTGTCCCTTATTCGATCTAGCTACAGAGGATTCTCCTCTTGCAAGCGTCGGAAGATTTCGTGAGTGCTCCTTCGTTGGCACCATTTTGTGCTTAATTTATGGCTTCTCGTCATTGTCTTTATTCATACACTTCGTAGAACCAAACGGTCTCGAGGGGCTCTTGCAGAGCCCTCGGGATATTGCGAATGCTGTTCGTCCCACTTCAACAATCTGTATGCGGTAAGCAACCTTACCCTTACTTTTTTGGTGGTTTTGCCTTAGCTTTATGTTCATTAGTCTTGCTTAATTTGTTGTACGGTCTCGTTCAAAAAATGACGATTTCAATACATCAGTTAATGGGGTCTTTTTATACTCAATCACCTTAACACGTTCACTACTACCGTCACAGATATGTGACATGTTTTTGAATTGGTTTGTGATAAATAGCTCCATTAAATCTTACTCCTTAAACAGGTAGGTCGAGCCTAGGATAATAAATAGAAGAAGGATGACGATCCGCGGATAATTGCATTGTTAGTTGCGGGGCAGCAGTGGAATGGGTCGCTCCGGTTGTGCAAACGTGGATGTCATAGTAGAACGCTAAAAAATTCTCATAAACTGTGCTGGTTGGTCTTCTCTTGAAAATCTGGTAGCGAACGTATTGACATGATTGAGCATTGGTTAACATTACTAAATCACCAGGCTAGCTCGCTCATTTCGTTCGTGTATTTGCGTATTTTGACGTTCTTGTGCCTCATTTCATCGTTATTTATGCCGATTAACCTAGCTATTTTGGATTTTCGTACTGTCCTAGTTTGGGAGTTGTCGTGTATCTCGGTGTTTGTGGGTAAACTTTGCGGTAAATTCATAACAGCACTTCATTCTTGATTGGGAGGTGTCGACTTTCTTTTCGCTAACACCGTCTCAAAGGCGCCCTCTATTAACTAAATGCGAACTCATTTGATTCGTAATTATTCAATTATGTTAATTTTTCTAGGCCTTGACGCTTTGATCAATTTTTTAACGTATGCCATGATTCTCGTAACTCTAGTCGCATTAGGACAAAAAGGCTTGAATAAAGGCACTCCTGTTTTAATCACTTCCCACTCGTGCCCTTCCAGCATGTCACCGGAACGTACCACATGAATTACGCGGAAAATGCGGAAAACTTTCGTCAGCTTGATCAGCTTCTCTCTGAACTGCCGTCGATAAAGGAGGTATTGGCAAAGGCTCGAGGCGCCAAAGTCCTAAACATAGCTCCGCCTCCCGATGCAGATGCTCCAGCTTCTCCGAGCAGACAGGCTCAGAAGACGACGCTGCAACCAACCCAAGCTGCTCACGAGTAATCCTCAATATGCTGCTGCTCTTGCTATTGTGTTGAAGACACATTGCTTCAGAGATAGTTGATGCTGTTTTCAGGAGCTTTCCCACGCTAATATTGTGTTTAAAGGCTAACGAACCCATTTTAAGGGACAAAACTGCGCTTATTTTCCGGTTGAGTCTCCTGTGGCATTTATACACGTTTCAGCTTTTAACGAATGCCTGGAAAACTTTGATATAGGAAGCCGGCTTCACTTCGTTATCGGTGTCTTTGTACCGAGTATGGACCAACTTCGAAGTTACGGGTGTTTGTGAGTGTTTGTGTTGTCGATTCTACCATGAAGCGTTTGTTGTGTACTTTCGGCACACGACAGGGATTGCCATTTATAAAACTTGAGTATACTCTTTACAACCAAAGCAGAGCCTTAGCTTTGAGTTACTTACAACTTTTTAGGTCAATTGACGATGCCGTGATGGATTTCAATGCCCTTCCACCTCTACCCACACCCTCTATTCCACAAGACCGCGAAGTGAGGGACATTTCCGCCTCACAGCTCTTCAGCGAAAGTGGTGAACGCAGTGACATTGGTATTATGGGTAATCTGCCTTCTTCGCTGATTGTTAGTGAAGCGCCTCCGACACTCCAGTCCATATCGATTAATGCTCCTGCCACCTATTCGTCCCTACTCCCTCCGCTTCCACTGTCACCTTCCGTCGCTCCTGTGCAGCACTCAGAACAGACTACTATAATGCCTTTTCTAGGAGGTTTTGCAGACGGAGGTGAATTCGACTTCTCCGATTCCGTTCACTACCCTCCTCCTAATTTCCCACCGCTCTTATCATCCCCTCATGGTATGCTAAAGTGCCCCCTAATCATTAAAATTTAAAGAGGTTACAAGAAAGTTGACAGGGGATGCAAATAATTTTCTGTAGCTTTTGGAGTTGGAAACGGGCAAAGGTAGGATTAGTAACTGTCCAATCAACTCATTCAATACAGTGCTCATATATTGTAAACTTAATTCTCTGAATATCTTTAATTTCAGAGGTGTTTCTTTTGCACTATCTGATTTTTGACAGTAGCGAGTTCCTATACCCAATTCTCCCATGCAAGACCTATGTCGCATCCTTGCATTTCCATTGGGGATAGGAGATTTGTGTCCTTCTAAAAGTCTACGCCATTATTACTCCTAATCGTGTCCTTTGCTATCTTCAGCTCTTCCTCAGCCCGCGGCCACCTTAGATTTGTCTTTTGAGTCCACCTGCCGGCCACTTTATCTCCCCAGGGGACCTCCGAACCTTCACTCAGTTCTCCACAGATCACAAGCACCCATCCTTCGGGAGCCAGCTCCATCATTGACTTCGATGGGGCTACCGATGACGCCTCCACGGATCGGTACCTGTACTGTGCAAGAGATCATCAGTTCCGTCGTCATTTCATCGCCACCAAATGACCCATCGGCTGCTTCATTGCCACCACCACGAAGGGACACCTCGCCAGTACTCAAGAAGCGCTTCAGAAAATGCACTAAATGCCAATGCGTTCATGTGCCCACTGAAGTGCCAATACAGCTGAGGTTACAGGTGAGTTTTCGCTCTCCACTGTTCTCCGGAAGGAAAAGGTCGAGGAGTGAAGTCTCTGAATTATTGTTAGCATATGCGCGTGCGTGTGTGAACCTCTGGTGCATCTAACGAGACTCTCCCCCCACTACATTTGTGTGTATTTGTTGCCTCTTGCAGTGCGGAGGAGCCTCACCCGACCGCACTAGAGACACGCAGACACGTCCCTTGCCGCCACCATGCTCCCACTTTCTGTTGCCTCAACGGAGCCGTGCACAGCCAAGCAAGCGTACTAGAGGCATCGCACAAAAGACTAGACCCAAGCCCTCATTCCCCTGTGCCGTTTGTGGAAGTAATGTGACCTACAAGGTTTGGAGTGTGCTCTGCTCCACCTGCGGTCTCTGGGTTCACGCCAACTGCTCGAAAATGAATCCGGTGCAGATTCGAAAACTGCCGCAGTCACACTCTTGGATATGCCCCACCTGTCATGTCCGCTAGGATGTCTTTATCCCTGCATTTTGTACTCACGCACGCGTATTTAAATCCCTATTTTGCGCCGACACCATTCTCGGTTATGCTGTTGTCGAAAGGGTAGCAACCTCGGGAATTCACGCATAGTTATTTCCTGTAGAAGTAACCTCCATTAGAGTGTATGTTAGATTTTAACTCTCATCTGTCTGTGCTAGACTGCAATGCACTAAGTATTATGAGCTTCATTGTCTGAATCACTAGTTTTCCACAGTGATGCTTCAACTCATTTGTCAGCAAACTTTGAAGGACATAAAGTGACTAGATCTTTTGTTTTGGAGTGAGCCCATGAGTCGTTATCAGCTGCTGTGGGGTCGAAAACGGTGTGATTTGGCCTAAAGCCTCTGTGACTGGCATGGTGGACACGCAATTTATTAACATGCTCGCCACTAGCGTCACACGCGCTGCCCCTATATGCAGCATGTTTTTATCAGTTTATGGTGGGTGACTACATCGAATTGTGCCGCAGTTTTGTTAACGATAAGGCAATAAACGGAAGTTAGGGTTTCTTTGATCTGGGGGTGGTAGGGTTTTTAGTCTTAGCAAAGGTTTATTATGCCAAAAAGTGGATGTCAACTCATATCACGGATCAGTGCAACGCTCCGTGTGACGTTTGGTGTCCCTCTGGAGTCTTTTGGTAGTGAACGTGTTAAAGACCTCCAGGAAATGTTTAGCGGTTGCGATTCTTTATTTCACTTGAAATGCCAATACTATTGAAATTACCCTGCTCGTTTGGGTCTTCCAACGTTAGCTTGAGATGAATGTCTTTGTCAATGTTTTTGCCGAATACACTAAACAGATAGGTCTTGCTCACAGTCATTTCGGGATCCTAGCACCATCGCATTACGTGTCTCCAAGTACAGCTAAATATGGAAAACTAGCTGTTAATAAATTATCTGTTTTTCCTTCAGATGATGGCGCTCTTCGGGTCCTTAGCAACGTTAGATGATTTCTGTCCCAGACTTTCCCCCCTCACCGTCATTCCCGCACCCTTTGATCCGGCCGAAGAGGGTGGAGGTCCCGCTTTCTCCAACGAAGAACCTAAGTGCACGCTTCTGTCATCTAGTATAGTCTCCTCATGGAACAACATCCCGTCGAGGGGTCGACCAATTGACTCAAAAGCCGTCAACCAGGGTAATACGTGTATGTCCGCACAGTCACCTATTCTTTTGGAGGCCGATCCCGTGGATCTTGATGCGCTTTCCAACGATCAGGACTTCCAGCCTCCAATGATTAAGATTTCTTCTGGTGATGAGGGGCGTGTTGAAGATGTTGTCCAACGATCTCCTCCTCTGGTGGATGATACAGAAAATCTCCCCTTGGTAGTTGTTGATCAAGAACATGACTTCCCAAGATCTCCGGTTCTGCTCGATGAATCGATGAGTTCCATTAGGATACATGATGAACCTGCTTTAGTCAAGCCAATTATAATCTCTCCAGATAATAGTGAGGAAGCAGAGGAGGGAGTTAGTGAAGATACTCCAGGCGAAAATCAAACAACGACAGCGGAATCTGTTAACAGGGTAGCTTCTCCGCTTGAACAGTCGATTGGAGGCGTTCAGGATGGTGACAGATACCTCCAACCTATCATTTTAAGTAACCGTAGCGATTCTCCCACCAATCGGACGAGGCAAAGAAGAAAAATAAAGACAAGAAGACGTACTACAGAACCAGTTGGTAGAGGGAGCGGCAATGTCTTTTCGTTTGGAAGCTACGAGGACCTAGAGCCTAATTTTGAGACTGGTGTAAGTGATTACGTATTCGGTCGCAACGCGAATTTTTCTGTTTTTACCCAGGACGGTAAACTTGGTTGATGACGATGGGTGTCAGACTGAGGTAGAAGTGCTCCATGTACTGTTCAATATGACATCTTTGTAAATATTGCCTTTTTGTGAACATTGATCTTTACGTCTTTGGTGAAGTTTATTAAAATCAAGAATCATAAGTATACTAAAACCCTACAGTAAATCCATCAGTAATAATTATTTAAGGGCGTAATCAAATCCACAAAGTGCTCTTTGAAAACACCGCGTGCATGTCTGCTTACAGCCCAACTCGGGAGCGACGCAACGCGTGTCTGAGCAATCCTTGGTCGACAGTGGGGCGACGGCGGTGTCGGGACTGCCCAGTCCTCTGCTTCGCCCCGTCCTCAGTCCCGAAGTGACTTGTCTCGCAGCACCGCGTCAGCAAGACCATTTACCTCGCAGGGCCTCCCTCGTGGCTCGCGAATCCATCAACCTCTCCCTGCAGGCTCTCTACACTCCAATTAAATTCGGCTCCGATAGATTATTTTGCTTCAATCCTGATGCGGAGAGCGCCTCGCAGGTGCGGCAGGGGATCTGATCTCTTAAAATGAGGGGCAGGGGAATGGATATTTAAGTGGGTGGATTGCTGGACTTGAGATGGGTGAATGAATGGGCATTTTAATGAGTAGGCAGATTGGAGCAGCCTCAATGATTGGACGAATAGGCGGGTGGGTGGATGTACAGAACCCCAGATGAATGGATGTTGGAATCCGAATGGATGGGTAGGAAATGGCTGCGTTTTTTGGTTAGAGATAGGTGACTGGATGAATGTACGGACGGGTAAATGGAGTCTGGGATGGATGGCCGGCTAAGTGAATAAATGGATCGTTTTTTCGATGGGTGAATGAATAGTCTGTAGTCGTAGAGCGTGATCTTCGTGCATATTATCTTACCCTAGTCATCCTCTCCAAGGCGCAATGAGTAATCTCTATCGCTGCTCCAGTGTGTTTGTCTACAGGGGAGGTTTCGTCTGTTTTAGGTCGCCTCCGAGAGGTCACTTGATGCATACAACAGCGACGGCTCGTCTAATCTCTTTCGCCGGATAAAAGAGGAATCCCAATCTGACGCAGAGCCTGTCCCCTCTCTTGCCTCCGAGGCCATTCCTCCCAGTCGTGCCTCCCTGGTTTCGGGACCCTCAAGTAAAAGAGGGGAGAAGGAAAAGGTAATGAAACAAAAAAGACGTCTCTCCTAAGTAGCCCATTGACTTACTTTTGTGTAAAGCAGTTTGAGGCTTTCCTAAACTTTTGAGCTATATGAAGATGGGTTATTATTCATTCCCCATTTCAAGTCATGTTAGAGGTTTCTTGCATTATCCATACCGGAACAGATGAATCCTGTTAATCGGGACCATGTATGCCATTTTAGGTTGCCATTGAAAAGGCAGAAGAAACTGCGATTACATCAGCAAGAAAGAAGCAGGAGCAAAAACGCAACCGTCTCTCTCCACAGACGGTAAGAGTCATATGGTAGACTGAGACGCCTTGCCATGTTTATGATCTTTGTTGCAACTGCAATTGGCAACTCGTCTAGGTCAGTGTCGAACCACTAAATAACTGTCAAACCTTGTGATTGTAAGTAGGCTCCATTTTTATTCCGTGATACTCTGTTTAGCAATGGTGAAACGCAACGTCGCCACCGTTAAAGTGCTTTCTTCCATCTCGATAATTTGGTTCCAACAGTCGAGACCCGATGTAAGCTTCTCCTGGTCTCGCAATATTGTAATTGCTCGTCTTGAAAGAGTAATGGTGACTCGATAGTTGTGGACGAAGAAACAATAACTTTGAATTCTCTTCCGTCTGGTGAACTTGAAACTTATCTGTAAGAGTATGTGCCTTCAAGATGGAACGACTGTTCGGCATAGGAAGTTTAGCGCATGAGTGGAAAAAAATGCTGTATTTGGATTAGTAATATTGGCTATCAATGAAGGTGAAGCAAATCATTTGCTAAATCTTTCCCAAATGGGCCCACAAAAAATTACTTCGACATATGCTTTGAGGGTTGAAAAACAGTTTCTCCAGGTGCTCATTGCAGTGGAACGGATTACCTTTCCTCACAGTGGGTCTTTCTTGCTTTCATCGCGGTCGTTTGGGCTACCTTTATCCATGCCACAAATCAGATCAATTTTTTAAAAAATGATAGCGAATTATCCTTCGTTTTTTTCTTCCAGAGTGATAGCGACGTGCCCCCCCAACCGAGGAAGAGACGGAGGCGGCTACGCATCGGCGTTAAGTCCTCGTGCGACTCCACACATCCACAAGTGGTATGACTATACCTTACACAATACTCTTTGAACAACAAGGGAGCAAAAAACCAGTAAAGTCCTCTGTAAACTTCACCATTTGCGCTAGTCTCGTGTTTTCGTCTATAACACTTTCTTGTTTGAGATTACAGTCGGAATGTTTCGTACCTATTTCGGCATCATGTTTTGAGTACTTACACCCTAAAACTGCCTAATTAGGACCTAATTTGATTCCTTTCTTGTCTGCTACTTTTCTAATTTTTATTTTCTTTCGTTGAATAGGCATTATTCACGTCCTAGCCGACCCCTATCGACGCCCCGAAGAAAAGCAGGCCTTGCAATATGGTTAAAAAGGAGCTGTTAAGGCAAGAACATAGGGACAGACATTGCGCATCTCGTCACCTCGCGGTTTTTATCACTAATTTTTTTGAATACCCTGTCACTCCTTCAGTGTAGTATTTTGTGGGTAAAAGTTGCTTTTTTATGGAAACTAATTTCGGTGACTTTTTAGCAGCCTTAACGGTGCATGGGCCTTGTCTGTATAGTTCTTGATTGACTTTCGCCTTTTATCATCGTGTGGATCCATGCTCAGGGAAGACTTTATGAAATCTGAACTGTCGTAGTTTGGGGGAAACCCATCGGATGTCAGGGGTCTATTCGACTGCATAACTTCCCCCACCAGGTGCCACCGCAAAAAAACGGTTCCATATCCGGGGAAATACGATTTCCCTCCGTTTCTTCCCTTTTGTGAAGTTTGTTTCACAGCTGCAAAATTGGACTCTCACTCTTAAATCCCTAGGTACTCGAGGAATTGCGTTCTCAATTGTACTGATGCGGGCTTCTTCCTCATATCTTTCGTGAAAGCGCTCATCTTTTTGATCACAGTCGACCGAGAGGATGTGATGGGGGCCATCACACATTGCCAGCACGATTGATTTTAAAGAACAACCATGCTGTTATTAACTTCTCTGGCACTTCAAAGGGTTACAAGTGTTGCTAATGAGCTAATTTCTCCATCACAAACTGGTTCATCGAAAGAAGTAGTTACTCAGACCGTCTACGTCAGTTTTTTCTCCACCGTACCTCCACCCAACCGTTTCAAAGTCAAAAATCCTACTGAAATGTTAGCATTGGATACTGCAAGTACCCCTACTATGAGGTTTTGATATGGCTTGGGGAAAGGGTTTACGATTAGCATAGATGAAGTGATCTTGGAATTTACTAGGTGTTAACTCGTCTGTATCCACAGACGCATTAAACGGACTTATTCAAGGCGGTAGCTTTGCGGCACGGTGGTTTCTGAAACAAACTTGTTCAAGTTACGGTCTGATACTTCGAACCCGCTTGCAGAACGGAGGAAATTGTTTGAACGATCTTAGTGTGTAAATTATCCAAATACTTCGGAAATGCGTTATATTTGATCCAAATTCCTGATTTGCTACGAAAAGCCCATTCTAGAAAACACTCACTTGACAGTACAATGAGCATTGCGAAATCCCATTTTCAAATTATGCTGATTTCACACTTGTTGTTTCAATGACCCACAAAATGAGACCACAGTGGTTGTATAAGCCCAGACACTAGCCACGTGGTAGCATGACCTCCTCAGGATCGATAAACCCGGGGAGGTACGGTGTCCAAGAGGGCGGCAACGAGGTGAAATCCAACGAGGATGGGATCCAAATCAAAGTCTGCCAAGGACAAGGGGAGTAAAGGGAAGAGTAAAGGGAGCAGGGATAGTAAAGGAAAGAATAGCAAGGAAAGCAAGGGCAAGGGGAAAGGCAAAGGGGGCGATGGTGCCAAGAGTAAATGCAACCTCATTCCTGTACCCTTCGAGTACGTGCGACCGCCAACACCACCACCGCCGCCAGAACCGCCTAAACCCACTCTCCTCTCCTTTATGCGACGCCAGATCTGGTACCCCTACGCAAGTCAACCCACTCTGGAGTATCGTGAGTTCGCATGGTCCCCCACCGTTCCTCTCTGCACCAGCTGGGGAGATGTGTGGGTCTCCGAACTCCCTTTCCGTCGGATTTCGCGCTACAAATACGAGCCAGCGAGCAACAAGTTGGTCTCTTTGGGCAACCCAGTTATCACCAAGGGTGAACCAAAGATGATGATTGAAGTGCCGCTTACCGGCCGAATTGCAGTACTTTTGAACTGTCCAACAGCTAAAAGCAACGCCGTTGTCTTCTACAACCCAGAAACCTTTGAAGAGGAGCATAAAATTGAGTTTCCCTATAATGCCGTAGACCCAGCTACGATCCCGACAACCGTAGATTCGGACACTAACAAACCCCTGCTTCGTGGGTTTGACCTCTTAGATGAATCTACACCTTATGGGATCTGTGCTAACAAAGACTCCATCTGCATTTTGTTCGATCCTCTCCAAAAGATGCAGTTCCTTTGTTCACACACATACGGGCCTCAGGATTTCCAATTAGAAAATTACTTCACTGACGAGAAAGCATGTATCCATTTAGCTGCCTCTGGAGGCTGTGCCATGTCAAATGACCTGCTGTTTGTTGCAGCCACCCGTCCAAACCGAATTCAAGCTTTCCACCTCCACTACTGCCGCGTGTACCGCCGAATTGATGTAATCAAAGTTGTCCTCTTCGCCAACTTCGGTATCGATCGCTTCTCTTTTGGCGAGCCATTCGGTGTTCAGATTGATAGTCTAGGTTTGTTGGTGGCAAATGACTCTAAAGTAGGTGTATTCCACGTATACAACGTCAATAAGCTGCCAAAAGGCCCATGTCTTCCTTCCTTGCCCAATGGGGAGACTTGCTATATGGGATCCTGGAAGATTAATGCTTTTCGGCGCGTCCGTCCGGGCTACTTCTCCCTGGCCAATAATGGGACAGCAGCGATTGTGGATCGTCATAAAAACTCCCTCCTTCTACTAGGTGATCAGTCCGTGATGCGGTGGTACGACGACACCTTCCTCTGCTTGGAGAACGTGCTCCTTCGACCTGTCGTGGATCCGCTAATGCCACAACTGGGTGAACCACCGATGCAGGATAGTATCTGCATCTGCTCTTTGGAAGATAAGTGGAAACCGATTCCACCAGAGGAACTCCTTCCTGAGTCTTGGGTGAAGAAGTTCTCCCGAGAGGAAGACCTTCCCAAAGAGGCCGAAGAGGGACCAGATTCAAAGTCGTCCAAGAAGAAGGGTTCAAAGGGATCTAAGGCCTCGAAAGGCTCAAAGGGAGGGAAAGGAAAGGCTTCAAAGGGCTCTAAAGGGAAGAAAAAGAGGTAGAATAAGGTGGGTACCTTCATGTATCGTCGCTATATCAGTGGCTGGGGATACTTCAATAAATCATTTGTCGATTCCGAATTTGACACTTGAACATTTGCACTAGTTTGATTAAGTAGCAAGGGATAAACTCAATTTTGAGCTACAGTTAATAATTGGAACTAGCTTTAGCAGACTCCAGAACTTTTTTATTTGGCGAGTCAAGATGGTCTTATCTTCCATAATCATCGTTTCATCTTCGCAATCAGTAGGATTATAAGCGTATTCTGGAGTCATAGCATCAAAGAATAACTCCGCCCTGTTTATTCAGTGGCTTACAAATTCTGAACACCAGAACGTAATTTCAAATTCTTTGAGTGTTCAGTGGGATACACAAATTTGAGGAAACCATCCCGATCAAACGTCTCCACAACTAGCAGTGTCTATGGTTCGTGGGTGATTATACTTCAGTTAAGTGGATAATAAACGCTACTGTTGATTGCAAGAGCCGTTGAAGACCCTAATACCCTACAAACATAATCGTTACAATACACTGCGCTCTAAGTCCATTCATTGCCTTTCGAGGTATTAAAACAATGTTCTCAGTTAGTAAATGAGAAAGATATGACTGCTACGAATCTACGTGAATCGCAACAACATAACCTTGACCCAAGAGCCATCTAGTTGCATTTATTGTTGTGGCACTCTAATGAATGTCAAACGCCGCATTAGTTGGCTGCATATTCGGATTTGTAAAGTCCAAAGGAATACACAAATTACGCTGCTGAGAGTACCAATTACGAATACCAACACGACTGTGTAGCGACCAATGCTGGCAAGTCATTGGTTTACAGAAGGTGAAAAATCGGAAACCAACTGGTCGCAACAAAGTAGTATTTCCTTGTACAGCTTCAACAGAGACGAGATTACACAGTAGGCATTGATAATAATCAAAAAGCATCCATTTTGACAGAACAAAAACCCACGGACTCCCCACTCCGCTAGCAAACAACCACGATAGCCAGTACCTACCTAGCAGCTACTTTTGCAATAAAAGGAGCTAGAACTTCCTCGAAAGCCAAAATACAATTGAATACACTTAGTAACAAAGAACTAAGCTACTTCAAAGCTGCACGTTACCAGTAGCCATCTCTTGTGATATGTACAAGCCACAACTTATAAGAGGTAGCTCCGTTTACTTAGATCAAATAATCTCGAATTAGTGATAAGTGCAAATATCATGCCTTTTCATTCAGACGAATTGTGAGAGGCCAAAATGACCCCAGATAGGAGGGATGAGAATGGAAAAGTAGGGGTGGTGTTTAGACAAAGTCCAGGAGGTATCGATTGATGTCGATGTTAACAGACTTGGCGACTGCCCGTGCTGTCTCGAGGTTGAGGAGGCAGCGATAGCGTGGGTTGAATAGAGGGTCCTCGGAGTAACCAGCAGACTCACCGGCAAGGGCTAAAGTACCGACACCCCCGCTACCCGCAGCTACCGCACTCGACGCCGCTGCCAGTAACCCCAGACCGCACAGCCCTCCCACCCAGCCCAATAGTAGACTCGTCAGCGCCGGCACCGGTGCAGAACCCGCACCTTCCTCGGCGCCTTCTAGGTTGAGGAGCGCATAGAAGATCGCCAGCAACCGGTCTAGGGGGAAGAGACGAGGGCCGTAGAGGTGGCAGTTGGTCTAGACAAGGTCACATTCATTTAGAATGTTGAGCTTTAGCACCTTCAAATAAATCAATCAATGTCACATATTGATCAAGGGTAAAATTGGAGCATTTAACGATAGGATAAAGTATAAAGGCGTATTTACTATTAGGTGTCTGCCACATAATAACGGGACATTGGAAAAATTAAAAGAATCACTAGTGAATACAATCACCTCGGACGCTGCCGTATTCTGCCTCACATCTGGCGCATCACTAGGTCAGCAGTAAAGTATTTTCTTAGAACATGTAAGAAAACGGATTAAGCACAATTACACCGATCTAATGCGGCCTGATTCTGTCTGTAAAGCAGGGGCAAAAACACCACAGTTGATCCTGATATGGCATAAAGGCACTGTTGGATAGTCATGATGGTTGAAGTCAATGATGACCATTACTGAGGCGCACTCTGATACTAATAATTCGAAACAATCGAAAAGTTATTCACCATAGCTGATGCAACGTCGAGGTTGAAAGCACTGTGGCATGTAAATAGGCACCAATTAGTTGGGGGCCAAAATAAAGGTGAAAACTTACATGCTCAACTTTCTTTTCATAATGTTTACTTCTGGAGGACATTTTCCCGGTATTCTAAAATAAGAACCGACGAAAATAGAGCCATCTCGTGATGACTGAATAAAACTCAAACACATCCATGTACCTTGACAAGGAAGCGTTTGTCTGACTTCTTGGGATTGTAGGAGGCAATATAGGCGGCAAGTAGGAGGTAGCGGGGGTAGAGAGGCAGCTCTAGCGCATACAAATTTGTCTGCACCGGCCGGATCTCAGCGCAAGATTTGCCTAGGTCAGAGGACTGAGTATCGTCATACTGGGGTCGCAAGTATATGGTCGACAGGGAGCGCTTGAGTGTTGGCAATGCGTAGTGATATTGACCCCACTCATCATCTGCTGCCACCAGCCCACGCGCAACCGGCTCGTCGAACGCCTTCCAATTGAACTGAAGGGAACAAATAACGAGATGACAACCTTCCAACATGAGCTTCCTTACCTACCTGGGCCAAGAAGAGCAGTTCATTGGTGTTCCGAGTGACAGGCAGACAAACAGTTAGAAGGATGTCGATGAATCTCGCGTAGCGGGGTGAATCGACGGGTGCAGCCTTAATGAGGATCTGTGCCAGCTGTTCGCGGGTGTACGCCTTCAAGTAAAGACACGTGGGCTCGGAGGCAAAGGTCCCTGAGTAGAATTTGTCCCATGAGCATGATGTGAGGAGTACGGTCACTATGCTCGATGCCATAACACCTGGGTACACGATACGCGTGTGGTCACGCACCAGGGAGTTAAGGGTCACCATAATGGGGAGTACATTGTCGGATAAATCACGAAGTTTCTCGGCTTGATGAAGTATGATACAAAACGTGGCTAAAAACTGCATGAGAATAAAAAAGTTCATTTACCACAATCCTCATTTTTCGAGATTTTATGAAAGAGTTCACACGCATTTTCAATGAACGAGGCCGCACTATCACACCTCAGATCGAATTCTAAATGAGCAGGGAGGAAACGATGTTTGAATTCGTGCAGAATGAGATCGAAGAGACGGAAACCGCGAGATGGCAGTCCTGCGCCAGTTACTTTGTAAGGGCAGACCTCCAAGCAGCTAACGTCTATGTAACGAAAGCTGCTGTTGGTTTTAGCACAAGTTAGAAGAACAGAACGAGCTAGATTAGACTTCCCGCATCCTGGTGGTCCAGAAATCACTACACACGGTGAAACGGGCACATCCTTTCAATGGAAATAGAGTAGAAGTTGTTTTATTTGGAGGGGTATTAGAACTAAACGAGCTCAAAAGCAAGCCTAATTACAGGATGGTTCGCCACGAACTGTAGGGAGGCTTTTGATGTTACGGCTATGCAAATCAAATTGACGTATCAAAACAGCACTGCGCACATGAGGGATTAGACATTATCAAAGAGCGTTATGTGGGATGTACGGTTTTATATAAAAGTGGTTCGACAGACCAGCGCTTTTGCACAACCCTTATTGGAAAGTGTAGAAAAGTGTAAGAACTCGTATGCATAAAACCAGACAGCTGTATATGGTAAATTCGCGCATTCGACTCACAAATCAGCAACAAACGTGAGCACCATGATATACTTTTATATTTACCTTCCCTATAACCGAAGTCAGAAAATCGAATTCTTCCTCTCTAGCAACTGGTTTTTGGGGGAGTGTATTGTCCATGAGCGCTTATTATACGGAAGAGTAAAATTGTTAGCCGAAACCCAGGTCAAGCCCCCTAACTCCTATTGGCAGTGATTCGAATCCATAATTAGCGCAATTTACAAGCGTGTGTTATATCAAACATGACGAATAAAACACTATAAAATTAGTTAATACAATAAGGACTCATTGTTCGATTCAATTTTAACAGGTTAAACAATTTTTGGGTTAGCCGCAGAAGTGCAGCGTGTGGAAATTGAAGTGCCCTCAGTTCAAAAAGCATCGATTCAACACATAACTGCTAGGAATATGAAGGGACACTGTTTGTCCACCTGACCCATGTATGTATACCCCACAATCTGCATGCATTATACCCCATATTTTTAAATATTCTCTATTACAGGTGTTTTCCATCATTTAAGTCCGCTTTTGAGTCATTTTTAAATCCCCTTGTAGAACACGAGGTTGGGGCAGTCGCAAAAGGTTTACTCGACTTCAAGCGTATCTTCACAGGCTTAGCCTTCCACAACGCGTATACCTTTTCCGTAACAGTAAGATCAGCATCAATTTCGTTTATCAACGCCATTAATGTGGCACAATGGGTCCTCCCGAAATCACGACAAGCAGCACCAAGGACGATGAGCCAAAATGACTTTGCCTCAAATGTGGATTCTACTTTGCACCCCGGAGAAATGAAATCCTTCTCACTTTTAGGGGTGGCCAAGTGCATTTCACTCCCATCTTAATTTCTCCTACTTCTGCAATCTCCACTTATCTCCTGCTCGTATACCGTACTTAATCCGCGTACATACGATTCAGGCGACTTTTGCTTTGACTTTTTAAGTCCTGAGAAAACGATCACAAGTACCCCACCGCCTAATTGTTATGGCAATATTGCATGACTTCAACCAGAACACATCTTTGGGATGGAACAACTACGCCGTCTAAATGGACAATGGAAGCTCATATTTACCTGCCCCAAAAAGGGAAGGGAAGGAATTTGCGGTGACCATGATGACATTTATTTGCTTAATTACTTAACAAGAAAAAAGGACAGGGGAACAGCACGGTGACACACAAAAGCATGCTCATCTCTGCCTCCCACCCCACCCTCCCAGCACACACACATACACACGCAACATGTGGTGGTGTTGGCGATGGTGGTGATGGTGGTATGCAGCAGCGGTGAAAGGGGCATAAGGAGGGGGGGAGGCAGGTCGACCTGGTTGGTATCCTCAGGAGGCGGCGGAGCTCAGCATCATGTTTACCTCCTCAGCGATTGCGGCGAGAACAAGCTCAAATTGGGCCTAAAATCACACACCGCAGATCAGCCAAGATTGATGAACCAAAGAGTAGGTATTATTAGCCCACTGGAGCCATGCGACACTGCAATAAACATTTGCGAAGTTAACTCAAGTGAAGAAATCCTCTTTTTAGGGGGATAAGAATTATCCTAAGCACAATTACAAAGCAGCTAAGCTTGCAGTATGTTTAAGTTTAAAAGGGTCACAAAGTAGAAACGGCTGACGCAGTGCGACGCCCAATTTAGCCCCTTCCAACATGTCGACAAGATAACCTACTTAATCCCACCTGCAGCCTTGACTCATAAGTTACCTTTGATTTGATCATGCCTTGTCGCTGATCCCGAAGATGCTCGAGAGATGCTGCTACGTCCAGCTCCTTGACACCTTTACTGATCCGACTGAGAACCAGATCCAACAACAGATAGGTCCCAGTCTTGCTCGAACCGTCCCTGGAATTGCCGAAGTAGGTGGAATGAACTGACGCAAAACCAACTATACAACACCCCTCAAGGTGAGTGAAGCAGTGGAAAAAGTGGTAATGGTTTTATGATTTAAATTCTTATAATAATGAGGCTCCACCCCCTCGCGAAAACACCGCAAAAGTGACATCATACAGCTTCTAAAGAAGAGATCCGAGCCCCCACTGGAGATAAAAATCTCACATAGTTCACAAAGAAAACAAAGTAAATGGTCGATAGTCCTTTTCAACTGCACACGATAAACCTTTCTTCACATTGCTCAGCTTCGTCAATTGTAATTGGTGAATCAAACATTGTTATAGACAGTCTGCACTAGTGAATGGTGTCGACACAAGGATACTTTACATGAGGCATTCTTGGTACTTTTCGATCACACTGCGAAGCTTAGGGCCCCTAGAAAACTTTCAAAATAAGGAAAAGCATGTCCTGTCATGCTAAATGTCACCAGGATGCATCATCGAGAGTTAATCATACAACCTAAGCTAGTGGAAAATCGGTCTCACGCATCTAGAGAACTTTTAGAGTGAGATCAGTGAAGTGAATTTTGCCACCAACACCTCCATCACATGAGTAGCCATCTTATTTGAGTTTGATAGGACTCATGAAAATCAACACAACGTGGCTCTCACCAGCACTGACCTCGACTTTGTTACACTCCCGGCATTTCACCCAGGTAGCACAGTCAGTGGGCGCAAAATTAGGCGCAAGTAGAGGGAGGTTCCGTTACATCACTCATTCTACCGTTTCATTTACCGACTACGCCAGCTTTAGCCACTAAAATAGCCTTTTTTTACCGAAAGTACCGACTGAATAGACAGCGAACGCGAAGTTGGCAGCAGATTTGCAGTGCCGTGGTTTTCGTATCGCACAAGAGTTGAGTTTCGTTTCACATGTTCATTTTCTCCCACTCGGACTTGTAAGCATATTTAATGAGGGGACATTTCAATGACCCACTTGGGTAGGCAATCAAGCTAAAGACGGCATCTCCTCCTATGAAACCCTATAATCCGTCATGGTAAATTAAAGTGCTGGCGCCAGCAATATAAAAGTGGATTGTTCAGTGTCTCCAGTGTAAGATCTAAGAGACACTTAGTAGCCATAACAACCGCCTTTACATGCATTATTTTCGTGGAGGTACTTTTGTGTTGGTGTAAAGACGAAAGTGTACGAAGTAATTAATGGTCCACTCCATACTTGGTTTATGGACATAAGTATTAGACTCAATTATGCGACGTAAATAACCGTCGAAGAGTCTCGTCCTCCACAGTGCTCATACCTAAAATCCAATGGTAACACAACCAGCAGTAGCAAACTTGTTTCAACTCAATTGTACACAATTTATCTCGAGCGTTTTCGACGTCTAGTCATTTATTTTACTGCCTTGAATTCCATTTAGTGTTTTGAAAGTGAACAATACCAACATAGGCTGTAGAGTACTTAGTAACATCTCACATGGACAACGGAGGCATAAAAGTAGGCGTAAAGTTCGGATATAAAAGTTTTTATGGTAGTTAAAATTTGTGAAAAGCGGGTGCATTTCAAAGGCGTTTGAACTTACCTGCAGTGAACTACCACAGGGCTGTTTTTCGCTCGAAATGACTTATTCACCTTTCTAAAATTGAAAAAAAAAAAACACTATATTGCTTCACGTGAAGAGGGGGTTTCGGCAAAATTCGACGTCCAACCGACATGTTCGTTACCAGGATCTCAAAGCAGAAGGGACCACTACTATCAAGATGATCCATTGCTTTACTACCGACACCAACTTTCGCACTATCGAAGTGGCTAACTCAACTGATGCTCAATAGTTAAAAATGTAAGTGTTTTCAGATCAAAAGGATATTCCACTGTTCTGAACGCAACCAATCTCGAATCAACACAAACGACCATCATAAACCGATGAATACTATCAGAGCAAGGGAGCCTGTTAGTCGAATGGAAACTAAAGAACTGGATGCAGAGTAGAGCCATTGTACCTTCTAAATTCGAGCAAAGTCTTCAACTCGCAGGAGGGCGTGTCCTCAGGCCAACTGAGGAAGTGGAACTGCGTCACCGTGCGTGTCTCACCTGAGTCGCGCTCCTTTAGGTAGAAGGATCGGGTTATGTAGTCGCTGCATTGTCTGTGCTCCGAGACCAGTCGTACCTACGAGAGAGGTAATATGCGCTGTGTCATCGTGCACCTCCCACGTAAGACGTATGAAAATACCTGCTTGTTTTCAAAAGGTAACAAAAGATGCCGGCAAATAGAGATAATTGCCACATCAGTGACTTGAAGTCAGACCTTTCAGATAATTCGTTTTTAAACTCTTGCCTTTGCGAATTTCAAGGCAAAATTGGGAAGTTAAGGGCTTCAGATTTGCTCCTGGAGAAACCCGAAAATTGTAAAAGGAAAAGGGGACTAATCTTAACCTCCAGTCGCCTAAGTAACCCACTTTGAAGAGTAAAATGATTTGCACTACAAAAGCAAGGCAGTGTTTACACAAAAGAGTGTTCTGAGACGAAAAAGCAAAAGCATCACTGACGATGGTTGCAGGTCGCCTGCATAGATCTCTTCCACGTTTGAAATATCCTGCCGGAACAGAAATGGCCGACGTAGGCGAATACATACGATTCTTGGTCCGAAAAATATATTTATCCCCTTATAACCTTTCCAGCTTTCTTCTTTGAGACGTATTGAACGATAGTGAAATGTAGTTTAGGTCTTTTTTCTATACACACAACTCCTCAGGACAGTTGCATAAAAAGGCCTACTTATTCACGATACTTAGATCCCCCATCACCCAGTCAAAATTGGGAGCTACAGGACGTATAGTTGAAGAATGAATCAGACTTCGACTAATTTTGAGAATCAGCGAAATGTTAAGCAGTAGATAAAGTGTAGTGGAAGCAGAAGCATGTATGATCGTGAAAGAAAGAAGCCACCGGTTCCGTCAGCTGCTGGCAGCAATCAGAATCGCCTATTTTTACCGTTGCCCTATAGAGCTTATTGAATAGACGTTAGTCTGGGGTAAGCAGGACGGTGTTGCGTTAAGTATGCAGGTGACCTCACCACATGGGGACAATGAGGTCGCCTACTGTAATGGAATGTTAGATAGCTACGCCTGTGTGGCTGAGAGGTCAGACGCGCTTACAATGAAAATGTGAAATATGGAGAAAAGATTTCGGTGGCCCATTCCTTTCGGTATAAACCCACGGACGATACACTTGACTCAAAAAGGAATGATAGTCGAAGGAAGTAATCGGCTCACAAGTTACAACTTCCTTCTAACTAATATTTTATATCAACAAGTTGGATAAAATTAAAGTGATATCAAATTTCATAACTTTATTTTCCAAGGCTTATTAACTCAACTGTTTTTGTTGCTACACTCATGAACAAATAGAGTTGAGTGCTGATTGGTTAACAAATTGGAACGACTGATTGATTGAACCCTTCCTAAATGTGATCACGTAATGTGGAAGCCAAATGTGGCAGTCCCCCGGGATTCCGTCAAACACCTCCGCTTGAGTCTTCCACCTTTTCCCTCCCATTTTCTTCCACCTTGCATGGCAGCACGTCTTGTTGAGACCACGTGAGAGGTAAAAAACCCATCCAGTTCGCCGAGTTTTCGGGTAAATCCAACAGGCGAATCGTGGCATTTTTCTAGTAACTAGTAGAGGATTGTGAAACCTCGAATAAAAATGCCAATTTAAGGTCAGTACAACTATTATGACGTAGCATTTTAAGGATCACAGGAGGATGCTTTTTTGCGTTATTTTAAAGTGTGTGTTCATATGGGGTATGAAAGTAGTAATGCATCGAAATAACTTTATACATTTAGCTGCTCCTCCCAGCACCACGATATGAGGGAAAAATAAGTTTGCAAATGAGGAGCGTAGACTCAGTGAGATGCGCAAACAAACGAAGGAAGACAACGCCCAGTTAATATGGTAGGAGGCTTAACGATAAAAAAGTAGAGAGTGGGAGTAGTAAATTGGAGGAACACTGCCGCAAGAGAGAAAACCAAGCAAAAAAAGGCTAGTTGGTAGGACATAAGAGCTACTTTTGTCTCTACCTTTTAGTAATAAGTGAAGAACGCATGAACAAGCGGACTGCAACCCAAATGGGACTGAGGATAATCTGCGACAGACAGCAAATGAAGAAGAACTGGGAAGGTGTGGTCCGTTTATACTTTAGTTAATGCAACAACACTTTCAAGTTGCATAATACATTGTGTCCAGACAAATTGATGCGAAGCACGTACATTAAATCTGAAGGTGGGCGGAAGTGCTTCAATAGCGCAAGCAACAACTGATTAAGCGTAGCAAATACGACAACGGAAGAACAATTCACATGTCTGAGGCGCTATAAAAGCACACATGTTGCAGTAACTTCACATAATTAACTTTTAGCATCACGCTCGAGCTTACTGTCACAAATAAGTGACACATGTTATTCGTCGGTTTATGACAATGGGTTAGATTAAATCGCATTGCAAAGAGATTGGTTAAATTTTAGACAACAAAGCAGCTGTGGGATTATGTGCTTATCTAAGGCGTAATAATTACATTCCTTCCGGCTCTTGAAGATGCATTTGAATCGATGGCGAAGTAACAACAATGGACATCATACCAGAACAGTGAGAAAAACGGGGCTATGAAGACCGGTCTTCCTTCCAGACCCTGATAGCGAACGTGTTAATGTACCAATCACTTAAAATTTGACGACAGCTTATTTTTGAACAACTACCATAACATACAAACCAAAAAAGCCAGACAGAACGTCTTGAATTGTCGTTTCAGCTTCTGACAAAGTGCTAATAATTATGTCTGACGGTGGTTGTTTTAGACTTCGCTCGACTCCTTCATCCGACATAAGTACGAAACGCTAGACAATAATCATAAAATCCGACCGCATGATTAGAATAAGTTACTTAGCTTACCTTAATTCCCTCTGTGTCTTTCAAGGCTTAAATTGACCTTAACTTTGTTCTTTTCATAATATTCTCAGGATTTTGCATTTAGTTTAAAAGATACTGGAACAGAGGCTAAGTGGAAGGACTAGCTTGTAGGAAATGCATGCAGACAGACAGGGGAATTGGTGTAATGTTCTCTCTCCAAGGCATGCAGGTCAGGCATGAATCAGTGCTGCAAACTAAAAGCGTGTCATAAACTTGAACACAACTCCCGGAGTTCACTGCCCTGTCCTTGCCTTTACAAATGAAGAAGCTCAAATAAGCGGATGGGGAACCTTGGGGGAAAGGAGACACACATGCCCAGTTCATTCGTCGAAGTGGAAGGCCCAAAAGGGGCCAAATGACAAACAAATCTTGCATATTTTACTTTAAGACAATAATGCGGGAATAGACCCTGTAAACTGTTCTACAGCCTGTCCGAGCATTTGATCAGTAAAGTCAAAAATATCTCCCGGTAAATCAGTCATTACCCACATTACTGAGATATAGGCATGATGATTACAAAACTGTAGACGAAGTCGCCATAATTGACAGTTTTTTTTCTTTCCAAAAAGGAATTAAATATCTACGGCTCACCCTTTGTCAGTAAAAACTAGCTTTTTTTAATGAGCGATGCAAAATTCGTATCAACATTGAATTCCTGCCACCATGAAAAGCTGAAACGATTTATTTATCTATTTACAGTTTCAATAAGCCGTTGTCAAGAAAGCTCCGTTTACTCACGACTAGAATTTGAAGGGAGAAGGGTGAAAAATTCAAAACCAAAGTAGAAGAGGCTCTGAAAGACACTATATCAAACAAGCGAGGCCTACTAAACACCCAAAAGTGTCTACAGTCGTTTTCATAACATCTACACACACTCAAAAAATATTGAAATTAACACCCTTGAACATGGAGGCAATCAGACTCGGCCATTAAGACTGGGGGCAAAATTAATTTACAAATCGCATGAATAAAAAAAGGTAATTGAACGCTTAAAAATAGATGAATTGACTAGTCACAGCACGCACTCGATAGGAAACAAACTGTGAATGAGATGCATTAAGAGCTATTCCTACTAAGTCTGTCTGATAAGGGGTTTCAATGGAGAAGAACGAGGTGAAAATGCATTGTACTGATGGATAACGACAAACTGTGACAAAGTAACTGTAACTCCTTGCCTGAATGAACGAGCAATTCTGTCCGGGTTTTAGGCATGCAATCCTATCTATTTTGTGATGAATCAAACATGGTTATTAAGTAACCAGAAGAATGTACGAACGGCTGAAGCTTAAATTGATGCAGAAAAACACAAATTGATCAATTAATCACAAAGACCTCGTGCTGTTTTGATCGACATGCAAATATTTTGCCACGCTGAATACCGTCAAAGATTCAAGTCGACATCAGGCTCTCAAAACGTGCCTCAGTTAGAATTTCTTTCCTCCAAAAACAGGCAATGCCCATTTCGTTAGACATCCGATAGGAATCACAAACAATGGCAGTTCGCTACATGTTGCCATGAGGAAAACAGAGTAGGCCACTAATGCACAGAAAACTCTGCAATAGGGGTTAATGTTGTCAAAATTTTTTCTTAAAACCAAAACCCTTGTTTCCTGTTTGGTAGAGGGCACAATATAAGCACTTAAGCGTATATGCTACTGACTGACTCCACATCAAACAAGGAAAGAAAACTACATTTAGTTGATTTTGAGTACAAAAATTCATTTCCAGGTTGATATACTTTGCTCAACTACCAAAAATTTGATTTGTTTTACCTAGAAATGAATTTGTCTTATGAGACGAAGCAGGTAGCATACAAACTGGTAGCACCTGTTTCTCAAGCATAGCCAACTCCCAAAACAATGACAAAGCAAGAAGAGTAGACTGAATTGGAAATGTGATTCGGAAAATAAATGCTTACCACTTAATATAAGACGAAACTACTCGTTAATACGTGGGCAAAAAACCCAACTTTCAAAATGAGAGATTAGGCTTTGATACTGCGAGATTCTTTTTGAACACCAACACCGACGTTGTTGGCTTGATCGTGTGTTTGGAGACTTGCATTTATACAAGGGAATGGCTTCTAGACAGCACCAAGCATTGACAAAGGAAACCACGTCAGGTAGATTTGTAGCCGAAAAAAACCATTCTCTGGACCTGAGCATTGGCTGATAGGTGCCAAACCTTGCTAAACCTTAAGATAGCTACCAAAAATTTGATTCCGTTTACCTAAAAGCGAAATCCTTCTATGGGTCAAAAGTAGCAGCTTCTAAACTGACGAAGTTTTATGTTAATGCATTAAAAAGTAAATAGTATAAAAAATAGAAAACGACGCAGTTGAGAATTTTTGCTAAAAAGGGAAGCACTTACCCTTTCTGGTTAAGTGAAAGAATGCTAGCGTTCTTGGAAAATAATGTGAATTAATGTTATTATAAAAACAAGAAAACAACTCTGAAATGGTTCTTAAGTGTAAGCGACTACTCTTCCCGAACCATCACACCAAACAGGCCAAGTCATGTGAAGCTGATTGCCAAAAGATAAACTGAATGCCTCAACAACGAAAATTAGGGCCTCAAAGGCTTCACAAGTGGACCAAAGGAGGGAAGAAGGGGAACGTACTTCGAATTTGCCAAAGATCATGGAGCCCTCCGGAGGCCAGTAGCGAGCCTGAGAGGTGACATCGTCATCGCCCTGTCCGGTGATATTGAAGAGGTCCTCAATGACCTGGGTGAGTGCAGACTCGGGCTCGAGACAGACGATAAGCACAGCAAACTGCTCCCACACCATCTGCCAGAAGTCGCCCACCGTGCTTAGCAACGGCGTTTCTGCCGCAATGTACGAGGGATTCCGTGGGTCATGGTCGTACTGAAGACACGTCAATCAGCAAAACCGTTATTTCCATTAGAAGCATAAGTTAACTTAGAATAACCTACATGGTCTCTCTTGGCTTTTTTTCTCACTAAAGGTCCATCAATTCAACTAAGAAGAAAGCATTGTGGCAAACAAAAAGCCGTGCATTTAAGCCATCTTAAGTTGACTTTATAAAAGCAAGAGTTTGGGTGAAAATGCAAAGGATGATGGAATACTTCACTTTTGACGCTTGGAGTTGCTGCCGCCCTAGCAAATTTCATCCAATTTCCTCATTGGTAATTGTAACAAGGCCACATATTCAACTGGGGCGTTAACTAATCACCGCGAGATCCAACACCATCCAGCCACTCCTGTAGCCTTTCAACCCTTCTCCACCATGATGATACACCTTCCACATTAATATGCCTAGTTAAACCTTCGGAGATGCTTCGAGAAGCAAAAAGCAATCTGTCTATGCAGTGGTTTGAAATATGACACCCTAACTGTATAATATCCAAATTGTCTTCTTCATGTATTATTTTTTATCAAATTTTAGCCTTTACATAGACCATCAAAGCCACAAAATACGCTGCTTTGCTGACTAGCAACTGGCCGGAAGCAGGAGTTCTCTAATAATAGAAAAGTCGCGTTATTTATAGATGTTGCTGTGTGAAATTTTGGAGGCATACTGCGTTGCGAACGTGATTTGTCAATTTATAAAAAGCTCAGATACCAGAGGAGAAAATGACAGCAGATAAAACTCAACAGTCGATTTAGCCAAGAAAACAACCAGTTCTTTCACGGGTTCTTCCGCACAAGTGAGTAAACCTCGTTTTTTGAATGTGAATAACTACTAATTTCCTACTCATTCGCTGAATAGAAACACGGAAATACTTATTTGTAGTCGTGAATGAAGCAAAAAAATTGAACATAAATTAAGGGATTAATTTGAGGAATTTTGTAGCGCTAAGTCAGGCCACATTGGAGGATCAGCATCACCTGGATATACAAAGAATTAATCTAACGCTGAAATACCAAAGGGCTTTCTTTAGTGCACTGGTCGACCAAAGAAATGTCGACTGTCTAAAGACTTCACCCAAAGAGGTGATAATAAATATCCCACCATTAAACTCGCGTTGATGTAACCGTTGCCACGACACGAGAGCATCACCCGCGTTTGCTCATCTAGAAAGGAACAGTGAATAATTCACACAGAAAGGTATTAATTAACCGAGTAACCTATTTCTGCTTCATGTCACTTACTTAGCTTTCTGTAAACTCCAGCCACTCTAAATCTACTTTCAAAAATAGCCTCTTTATTTCGGCAGTGTCAAAACAAGCTCGTCTTCTCGACTAAGCCCCGACGGGAGTAGCAGTCACATAGGGGAGGGACAATGTTTGCCTTTTATTAGGAAATTTCCTTACTAGAAGAAGGTATTTTACTACGAATTTCGAGAAAACGAAGAAAAATCATTCCGTGTGAAACGGTACTGGTAAAAAACAAATTTCAATTCGAGTTTTATGCTGATAGTCATCCAAACCATAAAAATGCAGAAGTTGCATTTATGTTTAGCAATATCCCATTTTCAAATAGCAGGTAGTCAAGTCGCTGTGATGGGTGTCCATGCGTTGGGGTTCAGAACAGTGTCCACTTCTATTTGCGACAACCTTACTTGTTTGAAGGGTTCAAAAATATTGTCTTCGCCCCAGTTTAGGCGAGTCGAGTACCAGAAAAGCAGAAAATTTGCCCTTACTTAAAACTACGTGGAGATTACGAAATGGAGGGCAGGTGGTCTTATCAAGACTCGTAGCCAAACCACCCAGGGCGAGGTTACTTAATGCACAGGATCCTATCATGAAAAATGCAACGACTTCGGGGTCATAAAATCACATCTAATTAGTAGCTATGGGCAGACTGAAAGTAGGCATCCACATGGCAGTCAATCCCCCTCTTTAAGATGCCAGATAGTTAAAAGCACGTCTAAAAGCTTTTTTAATTTAAAACAATGGCATTCTTTGCTTTCTATTTTTAAATCATATCAACCATCAATGTTTTTACGCAACTGCTGTGGAATGGAACAAGGAGTATACTATTATAAGCTGATCACGGTAAACTGAACAGTTTAAAGCATGAGCTGTAGACATCTGATGAAGCAGATTTCTAGGTTTTTTAATTACCCTTTGTTAGATAAGAAGCGTAAATAAAATCGTGAGATGATGAAGTTTACAATTTACGACTAATTTTAATTTTAAGGCAAAAGTCGTATTGAGTGTCCTTTATCGTCTCTTCGGAGCGGATAAACCTTTGTTTGTTTGGATAAGTCTCTTTGTATATACTAAGCTAGGAGAAAAAAAGTTAATTTTGCAGGAAAGGCTCTATGAACGGGGGCGACTGCTTGAGCGGCAATGCTAACCCCCTGATGATCTCCGCAATTATGCTTATTCAGTAGCATTCAATAGACCAAACAACTCGGAATTCTTCATCGCCTTTTTGGGTTGCCCACGCAAGGCTAATAAGTACATAGCTGTATCAGCATAAAACAAGAACCATACACGCCCGTAACGCGGCAAAAGGCACCGAAGCAAGGGCAAGCACTCCTGTAGAAGGAGCAGACTCTAAGCGCTTTGATCACTAATTCATGCTGATGAGGTGAATGTCAGATGTCAACAGACTGGATATTTGGGGGATAATAGAAGTGGTAACAGCGGACGTAACCATTGATATCTCCTTGATTACATTTCTTGCGTAACTGTTAAGTACAAAAGTATCTGCCGAAATTTAGGCCCTAACGTATTAGAGGCGATTTCCATCGGTAGAGAGGAATAAACAAGTCGAGGAAAAAAGCTGCATCAAATGCAGTTGAGCAAAAGATTGGCAGTTGCTAGGGTAAATGTGATGCTCGTCCAAAGATTTCTTTCTTTAAACAGGTTCTCAACAGCCAGACATCAGACAGCAAGAAAGTATGAGAGGCGCCATTGAAGTCCCTCTAACGACTAAATAAAAGCAAAATTCGCATTCGTGGAAGGGCGCAGTTAAGTAACATTAAAAGAACAATGAAAGCATTACGCAAAAATTACCATGAGACTTCATAAGATTAAAAAGTGTGGATGAAGTAAATGTTGGATTGGGCGAGTCATATGGATAGCTTAAGTATTTATGCATACTGTTTAAGATGTTGGTTTGCTTCAAACATGAGGATTGATGAATGCTCAGATTCACTCTATAAACGTGTGTACGACTTTACAATTAAAGTCCTAAAAATCGGATTACCATTGTGTAAAATCCATGGCTGGTCCTTTTATCAATACCATGGGTAATTCGCTGAGTATAAAAACGGTGTACAATATACAGAACAAAGCCTTTTAGATGGTTTCATGACCCCCTCCCCAGAGACATTCGAAAATACATAATTTTGGTTAGAATTTCTGCATTGCAACCCCATACAGACCGATGGGCAATTTTGCCCCTCTTTTAATTTAGGAGAAAATGCGATTGTCGGAGCGACCAAACGAGTTGGTTTGGCGTGGTGAAGGGAGGAGGGGAAAAACTCACAGGGAATGGGGCATCCTTCGCGATTTTTGTGGGCGTTTTCCGGTCTCTTGGCTGATTCGCACGGCACCGCCTCCTCACTTTCGTAGGTGTTTACCTCCTCCCAGTCGGCGTCTAAACGATCACGGTTTCGCAAGTGCTCCTCCATGTAGGACTGCAACAAGAGCACCTGGTGGTATCAGTGAAGAGATAAGTATTCCCCATATTTTATCACCTTTTCACCATTCTGCGCACAGTATAAACACGCACGCACCACCACTGATTTACATCTGAGTTAACATTATCAGACTGTAAAGGAAAAAGGAATAGGATGGAATTATAATGGATCAGTGGCGGGAAATTTAATGAATGGTTCGACTTTATGAATTAAAACGCTCTGTTCAAGGACGCTAATGCAAAGTCAAGGGGACGCATACATCTGCCAGGAGAGAGAACGACAAGGGACCTGTCCCTTTCTACCTAACATTTCTTTCCATATTTTCTGCCATTGTATTTTCTAGTCATGTGCTTAAATTTAGACTGTACTATCGTATACAAGGAAAATTGTGCTGGACTATGAAGTAGCGTCAATGCTGATGGAAAGCGTAAACTGAGAATAAAAGGTGCCTGTCAGAAAGATAAAAGTATTCTTCGTTTGCCGTAGTTCCTCATCTCTACTTCGTGCCCTGACAATAACTCAGAGGCAATGACAACTATCACTAACATCGGAATAGTATTCTTGTTTGCCTTTGGGAAATACTACTTTGCGGTCTCTGAAGATCCAGCTCTTCAAAGGTGAGCCAACGGACTTACCAAAATTAGATGTCCTGTAGTGATATCGAGGGTCATTTGAACTGGCTCATTGCTCCTACAACAAGTAATAATCACAAAATTTAAGCTAGAAGTCACGAACTCACAAAATCTTTTGCTTATTTATGTGTGCAATATTCCAGATGAAAGTTTTACAACAAACAATAATGGGAAATACAGTGGGACTCATGCGTCTACAACAGCAATCAATAATAACATCTGAAGAAATGCATTTATTCTACAACACCTAGAGAGCCTTTAAGGCTTTGGATCGAAGGAAAAATCCAATGTTTTGGTCTTCTTCAAAACTTCAATCTAAGAATTCATGACTGAAAGTTCCCTGCTTTTGATTGATTTTCGGCACGTTTTGAGAGAAATGCGGCAAAAACAATTCAGCAATAAGGAATTACCCGAAAACCAAAACACTCACAAATATGGTTGCAAAAATATTAATGTGGAAGTTTAAGGACAGACATTAGGAGCCATTAACACGACCTTTACTAGCGTCATACATATACAACGTCTGCATTGTCCCGCCTGGATTCGATGTCACAAATATGGTACAGGTGTTCTCTATTCGCCCATGGTAACCGGTTGTGCCAAATTGTGTGGTAAACAAACTAGCTGAACTTAAGGTGGTAAAAAAGACGTAGGGTGCCATTGGTTTAAGGATAATGGTATTCTCAGGTGCCTGAACAACAACCGAATCGGTTGTAGTTGTAGTAAGCGCGTTAAAATTACGTTGTGGCAGATTTCAAGAAATGTGTGGAGAAAAAAAAACACCTGTCACTGATTAGTAACAGCGACCGGCGCGGTAAAAAGAGGACAGGTTTGACAATTCGACTGTTGCATGATGAACTCAGTGAAGACGAAAAATATTGTCTAAACGCATGCAGTTTATATACTCAGTTTAAATGGCACAAACTCAGTTCATCAAAGCGTAAGTGTGGGTCATACGAAAGGAATTTTTACGATTTCGCTTACACTTATAATGTCTAAAACAAACAAATTTTATGTGGTAACCCATTAATAATACCTATATGAAGTTACTAAGTAAACGAAATGGTACGATGGTTGGGGGATAATTCTGGTCTTAAATAATTACGAACCAGTGACTAATGACCATTGGGGCATCACGTCAAGCGTTGTGACAGAGGTGTTCAAAGCGTGGTCTAAAATGTGCTTGAAAAGACAAGATGGAATAATTGCACCGAGGCTGAGTGGTCAATAAATAGCTCTAATAAATCTTCAAAGGTGGCATAACCTGCTGCTTCAGATGATGGCGTCACCATCGCTTGCACAGAAACACAGCATGACATGCGAAGAAAGTTACGAATAACGAGTTATAAATCGTTTAGTCAGGATGGCATCACATGAGATGTTGAAAACGTGAGCAAAAGACACTAAGGTCATTGATATACGCTTTAAAGTGAAGAAAGGACGCCTACAGAATATAAAGTAGGCATCTTACATCTTAACCATAAACACATCGCTGTAGTTGTATCCATGTGTTAGTGCCAACGGTGAGGCTAACGGGGAGTAATAGGAGGAGGGTATAGTAGGTAAAATACTCATCCTTGACGTTTTTCTTGTACTCCGAGGCTCTTCATTTCTCCGGTAGCGTCGAAACACCATAATGTCTCGACTTGGCTGCTGTGTTGGAACAGACGGAAAACTTGACATGTCGCCCGAGAAGAGCGAGCTCATGGAGCCTAATCGACGGGAGGAAAGCATATTTCCACGTCGACTATCCTGCAAGGCACCTTCTATTGTGCTGAGATATTGCACTATAGCCCCTATTTGCAGTCATATCTATTCTCAAACCGGATTCATGCAAGCGTAAGGCAAAGAGTAGCTACCCAATGGCATTGAAAATGCGGGTGTGCAACGAGTGTGCCGATGACATGCCTTCAGTTAGCTTATTACTCAATCGCGGTGTAATGCACTCTTTTTGAATTTACGAACGAGACAAGAAGTAAAAGCATTTGTGACATAACAAGGCAGATGCTCTTGATGGCGTTCACGATTTAAACATGGATAAAGGAGGAGAAAAATAAATCCTATTGAAAAGTCACAACCAATAGAGAAGTTAACAGCAGTACCGAATACGCAACTGCGTGGGCTATTCAATTTCCGCGGTTTATGCTACTGGCTTGGCCTTCGCACCCTCCTGTACATTAGCAATAAATCTTCTCTACTGATATTGCCTGTTACAACTGCAGAGAAGGCTCGGGGCGCAGCAACATAAGCGTAAATGCGACAACCTGTACTCTTATCCCCAGTCTATTTGAAAAAAAAAACAGAAAGTGAAGAATGTTTTTGAAATAGAAAGTCACGAATAATTTAAAACTGAAATGTCATTTTCGTCTTTGGGTAAAAACTAGCGAAATCCTCCGTGAAGCATACTTGAGGCGGCAAAAACTACCACTTTTAAAAGGACTTCACTCAAAAAGAAATTAATTTTAAGTAGAGCAAAACTCCCACCTAATTACTTTTTTATTAAGCCATTCTACATGTTCGGAATAACAAAGTGCGTAGACTCCCACTTGGGATTCAAAAAACTCCTCTAAGTTAGTAGCATTTTCATAAAGAAGATGTATAGTTTTACAGATTTAATATTTCCTGCCTTCCACTTTGATGGCTTCAGTAAGGGCTTGGAACACCTCAACCGCGTGCGGCGAATTTGCTTTAAAAGAAAAGGATAAAATTACCCATGGATTGATTTGTTGTTTAGTGCATACCGGATGCGTAACTATTATGGTGAAGTTATCTTCTACTTTACTTTCCTGCATTCCGAAATGAATGTACTAACTATTAATCAGGAGATAAATGAGGCTGTTTATGATTCGGTCATAAAAAAGCACATAAATTATTTACAACCTGAGGGTCAGCTCACTGGGGCAGACCCGATAACACCCTCGGAAAATGAAGGTAAATATAATTAAGCCGCACCCAAATTTTACCCGCAAGAGGATTGAAACCCATTTAACACTGCCTAGTTTTAGTGTGGAATGTAAAGTTGATTAGATCAACCCTTGCGAAGAGAGTTAGCGTATTTACGGACCCTTTAACACCATTTAAAACACCCAAAGGTTACATTAATCTGAGTGCTTTGACACTATTCTCAGAAGATTAGAGATTCGCCATGGATGTCAAATCTCAACCATCACTGGCCTATTAATAATGAAATAGCATACCTTGATAAGCATCCGACTATTCAATCGAATCGTTACGTGGATCAGTTGTAGTGTATTAAATCTTGGTGCGCCTATTGCAATGAATTATCAGCACATTACTATTCACCGCCGAGGTATCTCTCTTTTAGAACGGCCAGCGCACTAGGCATTTATTCACGGACAAAAAGAGAAATTTCACGAATTCGTTAGCAGGGAGCACGACACTGATTCCACAAATGAACTCCATTTCAGAAATAATACCGATTTGTCAACTGCACTTGGAAATACAATATCATAAATCAAAACTTGCTGTGTTCGAAAGTGATGATATCCCCTAAAAGTAGTGAAAGATCAAGAATAGAGAGTGCGTTCTATCATGAAAATAAGACATCTTACACGTAATTGGCAAATCCAACACTCCGATGTTACTTTAACAAGGTGGTTATGTATGTGGAATTAAAAAACCAATTACCGATTATAAAAGGGAAACTAAAAGACAACGGTTGAAACAAGACGGACGATATGAGGAGACGGAGATGGACAAGAGCATGCAATTTACCAAGACAAGTTGCTACTCAATTGGGTGGTGCGATGACTGGGGGCACTGGCCATGGATTCGGTGGAGGCCTCAGAGCCTCCTGTGCTTACTATTTGTCGTCGAAATATACCCTACATGGACACACAAAAATCATGCATTACTGTGGCGTTCCTTCACTACCAACCCTATACTCATAAGCCAAGCAGAATGATAACCAGCCTCATGCGTATACGACGCCATCCTTTTCTCGCCCACGTCCATATGTTACAGGTCTTCTTCATCGGCTTATGATAACCAGCCACACCGAATCGTGTCGCAAGCGGATTGGTCGAAGTTAAGATCATAAAATCATTAAAAAATGTTTCCTAAGTAGTAGACAAACTGATTCTTAAAAAGTAATGACAATCGGTGCATTGTTTGAAGGATAGAATGCACGGGCTGTGGTGGATGATCTTCATTGGACACTTTGGTGGTAAATATTTTAAGATCAAAAAACAAAACATTACATCAGATTTCAAACCGCAGATCAGTGCAGCGTTGGATTTTTTCGCAATACACTAAACTGGATGAAAACCCCTTAAGTTGGAGGCATTAAGTGAGTCTAAGCACTGTTTCATGTTTACTGTGAATATTTAAACAGTCCCAATAACTCGGCCTTGCAAAAAAACCAGCATTTCGAGCCACGACAACTGCCTTAGCTCGCTATTAATTAAAAATAGAAGGCATGAACAATTAAACTCATCGGAAGATTGAAAGTAGGGAGGGGTAAATACAAATCACTTGAAGGGGAAGAAAAAGGCGAGTTAAATGGAATAATGGGAAATAACGAGTGGTTTATTTGGGAAACTGCGGTCCCAGAGGAATGACTACTTTCCGTAAAACCACGTCGTGAATTATTATAATAGTCTGAGGCCTACTAAAGGGATGGTTTCAAACTCGAGAACTACATTTCTTTCAGGAAAAATTTGCCTTTAAGTATCATTATTCAATGCAGTATTATGCTGCGTACGATATTAAATACATGTAAAAATGAAATTTTGAGATGAGAGAAAAAAATGGACATTTGACATGGATCTCGAGCGTATTTCTGTCACTTGAGTACCATCCCGTTCTAAAACACTCTAATTCCACGAAACCATTTTGATACTGTGTGTGGCAAAGCATTAAATTCTTCAACAATTAACTTGAGACATTAGATAATGATGTCCCAACATTTACAGGGAGGCGCCTTTTTAGTTTGTCTTTTTTCCAAATTCTAATGTAGAAAAGTTAACGCTGGACAGTCATATCAGTACAGCTAAATTTGTATTTTTTGACCACCAGGTCACACTTCTGGCGGTTAGACAAATTTGAAGCGTATTAAGTTTTAACAGACGTTTTAAGTTAGTCATTATTCCACTTTTTTCCGAAAAAAAGTTGCGCCAATAAATGAACGGTCTAAGAAACCTGTGACGTCAAATACGGATTATTATCCTGCTAGGATCTCTTAAAAATTACTTGAGATCCGAAAAGCTTTAACCCGTGCCAGTCATCCGAAACATGGCTCTAGAAACTCACCACAACACTCCTTTTGGAAAGGATATGCTTTACATTAGCAAAGTATGGGAATCACATTCAGGTGTAAGATAATTCCAGCTGCGAAAAAGTTAGCACTATCCCCCGAACACCTATACACACAAATTCACGAAGGATTCACTCGATAGAGGTCCGCTGATTGCTTTACATGATCGTCTTGAACAGGCCACTCGGTATTGACAATAGTCCATTCGACTAACAGAGCCAAGAGTCACATTTTAGCGGTCTCAATTTTCGAACCGCCTGTTTATGATAATAATTTGTCTTTTTAGTAAAAAGTTTGATCACCGAATAATCCTTGTGTTTAAAAGCTCAAAAAAAAATGCACTTTAATTCTCGGTGCTTTTGAGGTTGGGTGCCTCCATGAGGTTGTTTACTTCACTAGTTATCAAACTTCAGGGCCAAAAACAGTCGAAGCTGAAGAACTGTAACATTTACAGCCCAAGTATAGCAATTGAACACCCTCAATGAACTAAAAGCTTTGACTAAACAATATGAGCTCGGAAAGTAAACAGAATGTGATGTGATGAAATTTTTCTACTTTAAAGAAATGAAGTCGACAGCGGCCAGAATATCAATAAGCATACTTTATTTTGCTAAATGAAAGTTATGTCGGGCTTGAGCTGACCACTAGCCAAGAAAGAAAGGGTCTTCCTAAGGTCGGGTTTTAGACCAGGAAGTCACCAGATTGGTGTTGAAGAATCAGCGCTTCTATCAGAGTTACCAGACATTGAAAACGAGGCACAGTCATGCTGACGGGTTTGCAAAGCAGATATAGTAAAGTAGAATTGTTGGTGCCACATCTTGCCAGGAAGGTAGTTATAAAATTGACCTAGTTGTGAAATAACCTGATTTTCAACATAATTTTTTTAACACCGTAAGTTCAGCGTGTGTGTAGGAATGTGAATTGCAATGCTTTGACTACTTCTGAACTCTTCGTTTTGGTTGCGCAGGCGCTTAAGGCTCCGCCCTCGTACTTACACTGAGCGACTTGCTCTCCGGACCATGCCAGCAGTAGCGAGTATTACCATTTGAGACAATATCTTTTCACAAACTAGATTGAAAGTTTGTTAAAACATTTATCTGTAGGAATAGAAAAGAGTGCCATTAGTTTTCATTTAAACAGGAACGTGATAACAACGACTAATCTTGATGGATAAGCTCAGAAACATAGTGATCCCTTCATCAGTGCTACAAAAGGTCACATAAGCCGCGACGCTCTAGATGAATCGGTGTACCTGAAATGTTGTCAGTGAATAGTTTTACCCGTTGAATAATAAGAACATGACACTTTTACGATTAACATTATGCGGAAGTGCCTAAGTTTTGGACACAAAGAATTTGAGTCGTGGCAAGGGAAAGCTAACAGTTTGCAATATAATACCTGTTTTTCGCCTTGTTCAGGAGTCTCCTGGTAGGGTGGAGGAGAAGTTGTGGAGCAGGAAGAGAGAGTTTCTTGATGCTGCTTCTCCAGTGAGTCATTGCGACCGGCACTGGCGGCGATGGAGGCAGAGGGGGAGGCGGGTGGGACAAGAGGCCGCTCCGAGGGCTTGCGGGGGCCCTTGCACATAGGCCCTGCTAGGTAGTCGTTGAGGCGATCACGCCGACGCACAAGGATGTGCGCAACTAGCAGCAACGCCACTAGTACTGCCAGCGAGCAAACCACCACCACGGCGACGAAACCAACCCGCGAGAGGTGCCCTCCAACACCCGTGTTCCCATTACTCTGCCGCCGACCCATCCCACCCATTGCATAATCACCTGTCTCCGGGAGGTGCTCAATTTTCCCCACCGTGTGTGGAGCTGCTATCGGTTCAGTAAGGACCTGAAAAAATACTTATCACTATCCACACTTGCCTCGTACTTAATCTTCCTGTGGCTTCGCTTAGGAACTTTCAAGGTCTTCACACAAATTTCAAACACTTCTGGCCTCTGGGTATTTACCAATTTGATAACCTTCTTGTAATTTCAATAAGGATCTATTTATTCTTCAACCTTCCTGTGACTTCAGTAGTGATCTATTATCTATTCATAACCAATTGTATTTCTAGCCTTCCTGTGTAAATTCGCTCTACACCAAGCTTTCCTACATATCTGATAAGGATTTCTTAGGAAAGGAATATAGGGGAGCAGAAAAGTGCTCATTAGGGTCGCAGTTGTGCCCGTCAATACTTGGCAGTTTCATTGCAACGTATTCGAGTTTTGTAACAGGACTGGTATGACTCCAATTGGGACTTTAAAATAAGACCGATTCGGAGCCAATTCTAACAGAGGCGCATCAGTGAACTAAAGACATTTTCAGGCTCAAATCTAACCTTTTAGAATAAGTCAAAAAACGGTTTTTTAACATTTTAACAGCAGTACTGATGACAATGATAGTGATGATAATAGTGAGCCAATTGAGGTATTTAGGGAAGTGTTTTTGCAACAGCCCTGTGTATCATGAATCCGAAAAGAGAAAAGAAAATGGTAATGCTCCTCTCATGAGCTAAATGCGGGGATTCGCTAGACCAAAACGCATTAGTTAATGCTCAACCAGCCCACCAAAATCAAATGTTTTGTTCAGTGGCCTTCTGATGTGAAAACCTGCATATGACAAATACCACCATCACTGCCCCTAAAATTGCGTTTCTTTAAAAAAATCAGAGAACAACTTCAACTGTCCCTTTTTGAATCGGCCTCCAATTTACGTAAAAGTTAAACCCTATTTTACGACTGCAACGTTATCCCCGAGTTCTTAATTAAATGCTATTTTACGAGGGGCTTACGGGCATTCCGATTCCGTACTGGAACACCTTATTTTGCTTCATCCATTGCGCATTTTGACCTGAAGAGGTAAAAACAATGAGGTTTGGATAGCGGAAATCAGACGCAGCACAGCCATAAACTAATGAAAAGTTAACTCACGCATCATGTTGAGCACATCACTCGCCACTAGTCCCGTCTCGAAGGGCACAAAGAAGAGGAGTACGTGACCAGTCTTATCGAGTCTAAAGTTAAGAGAGGCAGGTCGTACACATCAATAAAACCAAAAAAAAAGAGTAGTAGCGATGACCCATTGCTTTACGGTAATGGGGTGAACGTTTGCAACGCTATGTCCGGGACGACTTAATTGTCGCCTAGAGAAAGCAAGTGGAGCAATTAGTTAAAACTGCTGACGCTCCTAATATTAAAACACAACACCACTGCAACACCATTGCATACAGTGCCTGATGAAAAAAACATGCATTCTCTATCTAGCTCTACGCCTCTGATGTGTATTTTCATAGTTCATCAATGTGTTTGGAACAGGACATAGTCGGCTGGACTGTCTGCAAGGGGATTAAAATTTCATTTTAAGCATCAGCAGCACATAACTTAAAGTGGAAAGTCTCTTTAGTGAGGGCGGTTTAAGAGGCAGTTTATGATTCACTATAGGCATTGAGCTCTAGTTTCAAGCATTTTTTGTCAAGACCTTAAAGGAAGGTCAACTACCACAATCTAGATGCTACTGCTCAAAAACTAAAATGAAATGTGTTCATCCTCCCTATAACAAGAACATTCTGCATCTACTTTATGATTTAAAACTCAACCAAATAGTTTGCTACATGGGTTAATGCCAACAGATCTCAGAGACGGACAAGGAACACAGGTCACATATTTGTGACGTTGGGCTCAGGTGAAAAATCTGGGCATCGCGTATATGTGACGCTGGCAGCGAACGAGAGGTAGTATACGTGTTTCATATATACATTTCCATGGAAGTAATAGTTTCATAGTCATTGCCACATGAAATCTACATTTATTGAAGTTATGGTATCATTATCATCACATATAAATGCATTTTAAGTTTCACACTACTTGGCAGGCGCAGGTGCTGAACTTCCTAATAAGAACGTCTCAGAGTGAGTCCCTCTCTTATACTACTTATCGTATACTTCGAATTTGTGCTTATGTGTATGGGGCAACCATCATGCACAACCGGTGATTGCACCAACAGGGGAAGATTTACACCCAAGTCCACTTTTAATGTGTTGAGTGGGTTGTGCCATCATCGTCATTGCTCATGCTGATGCAAGTGCTGCTTCGAGTGTCACAATGTCCCAGATCAATGCATCTGCGGAAAGAAGGCATTCTTCATAGACTTCCATTATGACGCCAACTCGAACAATTAGCTAAATGGACCAGTAATAGCTATTTTTACCCATAAATTAACAATCAGTAAGAGGTCATACAATTAGCGGTTGGTGTGCATCCCAATAGCAACTCTCAGGTCCATGCAGCGGCATTCGCACCTCAGTTTTTAAATGTGTATATATTCACTCCGGACCTAGATGAGAGCTGAAATAAATGCTCTGTGGATACTACTAAGACCTCTTCCCTTTGCGATGCATTCATAGGAGTTCATTATGTGTGTACAAGTGGAGTATATAGTAGCAGTAGGCATCTGTAGAATTAGAGGGAATTCAGTTCGGTGTATTCCTTTGAACGTGTAATGATAAGCTGAGGAGGTGCCCGAGGGATAACAATTTATCAACTGATGTTTTACCTGATACATAACTTTTTGCCATCGTAAATACCGTAGCCATTGTCTGCATCTCAACGTCACAACCGATAATTTGGTTTACCCATCCGGTTTCATTACTGTACGACAATGAGCGGCTGACAACACTGTCTACTTTCGGATACCTCGAGAGAATATATGCGCATAAAGTGACATTGGAGTCGTTGCAAGTAAGAATCGCCCCAGCAATGTTGATACTTCACATCATTTAGATACAGCTTGTTTGTCTTATTAATTAAAAATAAATCAGCTAACTCAGAAAGACTACCATATTGCTGATAGCCATTCCCACGAATTAGGTAGGGATCTTACCAATCGAAAATTGACAAGAATTACAGAGGACTAAGAAAATCAAGAAACCAGTAGAGATCTGCCAGATAAAGTAGCATTTCGGTTATCCGTTGGGGCTGTATAATTTTGCTAGCCTTAATAGGCTCTTCATTCATTTGCAGTTACGTGATGGACTGGGTCTTACTTGGGAGGGTAGTTTCATGAAAAAAAGTCACTCGACTTACTGAAATTGCGCAATTGGAGGGCGGATGTGCATGTTTTCAGAAAGCTCTTGAAGAATGTTGTCTGCTTCAATATAATTCACCCTGTCAAAAAAGCAAAGTAGGACAATTTTCCTTCGAATCGGTACAAAGATGAAACCGAACTTTAGTAGTCTATAGAAACATATAATTTGTTCTGATCCATTGTAATGCTTTTACGCGACTTTAAAACGAAGTTTGCCCAAATTATTTAATGAAGTCTTCTAGTAAACTTTACATACAATGATTTAATTATCATAACTTTAAACCAAAGTTCAGTTGTAGCAACGGAGAAATAAATATTACATCCGTTATTTAACGGTTAGAAAACCAGTTTCATTCGACCTAGCTTGAAAAATTTACGAAACACGGGAAATATTTTGGTCGTGCAAATCTTTAGCGTTGTATTTAGTGGTTGATTGTTCAAATTTAGAATATTTAAATGAAACTAGGGGGATCCGAGGAATCGTAGAAGGGGAAATAAGCCAATTTTAGGGAAAACCGTAACTCACGGTTTTAATAGACGCAACCATATTGTGTTCTTCGTACGACGATCGAATTCGGCTGTGCCAAATTTCAAAACTTTATCGCGGTTGAATCGCTTCACTACCATCTTCTCATCCTCAAGTAGTTTATGTTCGTGATTCTTTGAGGTTTCATCTGAAACCGAATACAATATGAGCATTCTCAACAAAATTCATAAAGATTATTCAGACTAAAAGTGTCAAATGAAGTTAGCACGTTTATAAATACTTTTCTGTCTCTATCAATGCAGTCTTATAAATGGACAAGCTAATGGGAGTAACGGGAAATAATGATAATTCCATCTAATTAATATTCAATAAAGTACGACCATATTACTAGCAGAGGGCGAAGAATGCCTTATACATAAGCTATATCTAGTGCAGGGCTAATCCTTTTAATGCAAAATAACGTCGCATTGATTAGTAATTTCGTATCCTCGTTCGTTTTTGTTGTCAAATCGAATAAAAAGGTTTCTTCTCCCCTCTAAGGTTACTACAGCGGTGAAAAACTGCACTGAGCTGGAATGGGGCCACCCTTGGGAAGAACTATCAAAAGAGTATGTATACAAATATGGACGAAAGTAGACTAAAAATACGACTTCGTGGAATAAGCACAGCAAGGAAGGCGGGATTGGTTAAGGTGTATATGCGCAAAAAAATAGACATTCGTTTGATTGGCTGATTTCATCCTCTAACCCTCTCTCTACCTCCGTTGAAATTGCATTATTTCAAGAGTTTAGACACCAATTACAGACTCGAGCACAGCCATAAAAACATGGGCGGTCTAAGGACTGTTTAAACAAGCCGAGAAAACATCCGATTTTGGCCTGGTCTTTTAATGTTTCTTTGGTAACCACTTAGAGTAGAGGGATCTTCGAAAATTAATAATAAAGAGTAAATCAAACACTACCTTCCCGTCTGTGAAAAGTGCCACTACCATGGCTTGGTTTTCTACGGTTTACAAACCCAGCTCGAATATACATTTTCTAAGCTTTGAGCTAATCTAATGATAGTTGCAGGAATGGCATTTTGGGGTTAAACCTAAACCTTTTAAAGGGAATATAGTGCAAAGTATAGATGCTTTATTCAAGGCTTGGTTTTAATGAGAAATACAATAGTCATTCAAATTTTACGTAGGTTTCCGCTAGTTCGAAACTGCAAATTTACAAACCAGCTATACATAGCTGGACTGCACATACAAATACATCAAACTACTATATCCCATTAGACATTACATGGTGTTTAGTTTTTGGTTAATTAATCCACAAAAATAGCGTACTAAAAATTGAATATATTTAAGAGCAAAACGTGTGAGGCACTTAAATATTGTGCAAGTAAACGTATGCAAATTAACAACAGTATTTCGAGTAATTTCATCCAAACTTTTAAACGAACCAATCATTTATGATTTGAAACAATGTTTGTTGTCAAATTACTGTTAGAAACTAAGCATTGTAAAACAGTGTAAGAGTGGTATACGTACCATTGACAAATTTGCGGACAAAATCATGAAAGTATTTTGTCGATAAAGAAGGATCTCCGCCAAATGCCCACGTCCTCATCGGTCTATCTGGAAATCTCCGAATCACACCCTTCTGAAATTCTAAGCCCTCACCGAAAGCCTCTTCCTCAGGAATCTCTTTAAAATCAAAACTTTTAAGTCGTCCGATGAACTTTTTTGCTGGCATCGATCCTTCGGCGCCTAATGCATCCAACTTCTCAGAATCATCAGCAGTGTACTCTACTTTATAGTTGTCAATGACCTCGATGGGCATTTCCCCACAAAGTTTCACGATGTCCATACGTTCATCCTGAAGCCTACAGACAAAATAATTGTTTAAAATAGCAGATATTCAACAAGGCCGAATGTTCTACAAAAACCAAAAGTTACTAGCGGATACGCGGAATTCCGGGCACATGCTCACTGTGTAGAAAGTTGAGTAAATAGAAAGTATTGCCAATTTCAGGATCGTATCGTACCTGAACTTCAAAATTAAACCACGAAATACACATTGAACATATAAATCTGAAAAATCCAGTCCAATCCGAAGAAAGTCTGTCCCGATGTTATTAAGCAGGCTTCTTTCTGCGTAACTGAGCTTGTAAGTACTTCCGTCAAAATTCCCCTCAACACACTTCCCGAACAAATTATCTATGTATGGCAGTCAAAAATTAATTACAAATAACCATCTTGACAGGTTTCCGAGGGCATACAAACATCAGAAATCAAACAACCTGAGAAATGTTCTGAACAAAACGCACGAGCATACCAACATAGCCACCGACAACTGTATTCAAATTTCGCTTTTCACTACTCAGTACATGTGTTACTGAAAGAACAACATGATTTCTATCAACAATAAATGAGTAAAGAGCGAGCACCAAGGGCCAAATTTTGAAGCTAAGCATTAGCCCTCACTAAGAGTATAGTGAAGGTCGAAATGTAACCTTCAGTAGGTAGGGCAGCGGCGATTCATTAAAAGATCAAAACAAATTTATATTGGCATAAAAATGTGTTTGAGACCTTTTTACCTCAAAAGAATTAGGCAAATTTAGGTTAGCTAGGTTTTAAAAGATAACAGGAGTAAATGATGCGCAGAAACGACTTGATATGAAGCAAAAATAGACCGATAAGATATACTGTAATAGGTGTTAGTCTTATTGTATCTTAAAGGAAGGAGACTGTTAGAGAGTGCGTTACTAGGCCTCAAAGAGAAAACAAACCCCGAACTTGCTCAGCCTACTGTAACGTCCCGAGACTCCCTGAAGACAAAAGAAGACAACGTACTTGGGCAGAGTATATATATTCAGCACGGAGAAGGTGGCTGGGCTATTGGTATGGCCCAAAAGGCTAGCCTACCCAACGAGGTACAACGGGGCTGATTCAAAGTACAAAAAGTGGCACCTCACCAGTACCGAGGGATAAACCACTATCGTATTACATAGCCTCCCTCCTCTTTTGAGCTTTGTCCCTGGCGCTCCCACAGGTCAACCTCCCGCGTCAGCCATTACAACGTAGTCGGTGCAGCAAAGAAACACCCACGAGCCGACCGTGCCAGTCACCAAATTAGTGCGCAACCGAGGAGCTACTTGACCTCAACGTCGCTGATCCCTCTTGGCAGCTTGACTGGATCTGGGGTTTCGTCCGGTTTAGGGATTTGATTCAGGACGGGGAACTGCGCCGGCCATCATGCGTGCCCATAGATAGATGCAGGAACACTGGCAGGTCCATGGGGGACGGTAGGGAAAATCCGTAACGAAACTTCCAGATGGTTCACGGCTAGTGTCGCTTCAGTTGTTAATAGCTTTTCTGCAGAACACAGGACTGGGAGAGATGCCGAAGGTAGACGTCAACATCAACCCTTCTGTTAGGGGTCATCACCATTCTCCCATCCGTAGCATATGTACTTCTTCCGCTCCACTAAGGCTTATCACGCAGAAGTGGAAAATCAGGATACATGTCTTTCAAGATCGGGTTCGCTTTCCGCTGCCACCAATGTAGCGTCCCGAGACTCCCTGAAGACGAAAGAAGACACAATACTCGGGCAGAATATATATATTCAGCACAGAGAAGGTGTCTGGGCTATTGACATGGCCCAAAAGGCCAGCCCACCAAACGAGGTACAAGGGGATGTTTAAAGTACAAAAGTGGCGCCTCACCAGAACCGAGGGATAAACCACTATCGTATTACACTACAATATCTGTACCCCTTTTATAATAGCTACTTAATAAATTATGTTCTTCACCAATTCGTTGTAGTAGTCATCGAAGAGGGGGCAAAAGCTATGCTTAAGCAATAGTGACAGCGTTGAAGAACCCCTCCTTCTCAATAACGATTTGAGTTGAAGAGTTCCTTAATACCAGCAAATTTAACCTGTGGTTCTGACTCATAACGCCACAGAACCCTCAAAATTCTACGTGCCTTAATTTAGAGTTCTTCTTGGCCATTAAGTACGCAAATATTACCCTGACATTGAGTGGGAAAAAACGCTACACTGATTTTCTCAAACTTGTCATCGACGATGCAGATCAAACACTAGCTGGAGAGTTCTTACGTCTCCACTAAAAAGTGAGGGAAGACGAAGAGGGGCACGATTACAAGAAGTTCTCCTTTTTACAAAATTAGGATCACTTCGCTGTGCACAGGATTACGTTCAATAGATGGAAAGAAGATGGTAGTAGAAGGGGATGCATCATTTTGGGGAAGGTGTTTTCTTTACCCACCAAGGCACTAAAGCCTATACGGCCCTTTTGCTACCAAAGAAAGACGCCGATGACATTTGTAACGCCCTCTTTGAGGCGGCATTCATACTCATGAACAACACAGGTGATCTTTGAACGCAGATGGCTTATATTACCGATAATAAAACAAATAACTTTGCAAGCCTTTAGCTGAGTACAAGAAAATAATCTTGTCGCAAGGTAATAAGCTGGGACGAACAAGTGCCGTGAAGCATGCTGTAGATATCGGCAAAGCTAGACCGATCTAACAGCCAACCAGATGCATACCACCTCCTTTGCTGAAAGAAGCAAACCGTCTGGTAAAAGAGATGATCAGAGACGAGGTCGTAAACCCATCTAAGCCACTATAGGCCTGTCTGATTTCTTTCGTAAAGGAGAGCGACGAAGGCTTGAGGCTGTGCGTTGAATATAAGAAGCTCAACGCAATAACAGGGACTCCTTCTCATTACCCTACATAATCAATTTGTTTGACTCCCTCCACGGGTTGGAGTGTTTCTCTACCCTAGACTTCAAAAATCAGGATCCTGGCAGGTGGAAGTAACCAAAACATGTAGAGAAAAAATAGTCTTTATTTCGTAAATCCAGGTTTGTGAATTACACAGTATGCTTTCATATTCTGTAATGCAGCGGCTACCTTCCAACGTGAGGTGCAAACCGCATTAATTGGTTTATTCCCAACCATGTGTAATTTATCTAGATATGGTTCTCGAATTCGGTAGAGATATTTGAGAACACAACGCCAACCTGAGACTAGTGTTGGAACGCCCATGAGGTGCAGGGTTGACAATGAACCCAAAGAAATACCGTTTTCTGCAACACTCGATTGCCTTCTCGGGGTATGCAGTCTCGTCATATGGGATGGCAGTAATGAAGACGGTACAAAATGAGTGGGGTCCTGGCCAACAGCAACTAATAAGGTGGAACTGCATAGTTCCCATGCTGGGAGGTTACAACAGGCGTTTTGTAAAATGTTTTGCTAGGATCGCAAGCTCGTTGCATACATTAATTCGAAAGCGGGCGACTAAGAAATTTGAATGGAAGAAAGAGAAAGAGAGGGTTTGAAAGAGCGTTTAGAACTGAAGCTAATGCTCTGCTCTGCACCGATTCTAGCATTATCCAACCAGGGAGAACGGCCCCACCGTTTGTATTGGTTACGGACGTGGTGTACTCTCACAAAGGGACAAAGATGGAAAGGATCAAGTCGGACGCAACAAAAATGTGCTACCTTTTTGTAATCGTGTTACAAACCGGGCAGAAAGAGTAAACGCTTGACCCACTGCGGTATATTTAATTTGTTTCGGTCCACTGGTGTGTAAAAATTGTTAAGTGCAAATTATAGCTGCTTATTTTATCACCTTTTTTGAAAAACTAGTACCTAATTGCAGGAAAAACAGTAACTCGTTTAACAAAAAAGATCCTTGACAGTTTCATTGAAAATATTTAGAGCTATAGCGGCTTTGTATTTTGTTTGACTTTGTATCTAGTTGCACGAGCGCTTCTTCAGTCCAACCAGTTCATCCTTCCTACTTGTATCACGGTCTTCAGACAAGCTAGAGTCATCCTTGCGCTTCTCTTTATTATTAGCGTACGTTGTATCACAATGCTTCAGCTTCATATCACCTTGGCGAGGGTTTAGGACGCTGCGCGTCTTAAGCGCAGTTGACAAGTATGGTTAGTATTGAACGTCTCTTCCATGCATTCAATAAACGATTCAAATGATTTGCATTTTAAATTCTTTGTGGTAGATTTACACACTTTTTTGCACTATTGCAGGTTAAAAAGTAGATTGTAGATTACTTTTAATGAGCCACCAAATAACCGGGAATAATAATAAGGTTGGGGGCGGTGGGTCCCAATCTGGTTACTCGTGTCCGGATTGGTTTCTTCGTACGTTTTTGCTCTTGCCCCCTGAACCAATTGCCGCCCCCTTGAAGTTATTTTCCAGGGTTTTGGGAACAAATATCTGGCAGCTAATATTTCAGCCATGACTGTGGAGTGATTTGGAGGTTTTTTCTGATTATTTATGGCCGCATGCTCCTATTTATTGTTTTGCAGCATTTTGCTGTGTTATGCGAACAATTTGAGATAATTTTTGTATGCTTATTCTCAATTATGCTACGTCGCTGCCCTTATTTTTATTCTCTCCTTTTAATTTTGGGTTTGAAATAACTTGTCTCGACTTCTCTGTTCTGCATATTATTATTGCCAGAATCCGTGTTTTATTGGCTCCGGTAATGTCCTTTCTTTCTTTGTACTTTGAACTATTTTTGGGATCCACACTGTTTTCCGTGAAGTCAATCACTTACGAATTAACTGATATGATGCTTTTGTTTTTTAGTGAAATGACAGCGTTGCCGCTAGACCTCTGTTTCGTGCCCTTTGACACCGTTGTGGACACGGCCTTTTGGCATGTACTTTCAAGAAAGAAACTCGAGGATTATCGACTGCAGGAGGGGCCTTTCCCGATGTCCGGAGAATTCACTAACGGCACTCCCCTTGGCACTGCTCCACGAATCAGCATCGATCATGCCAGTCTGAATTAGTAAACTACCTCGTCTTAACAGTCGTTTAGTAAAAATGTTTGATGGTCATTATCCTGTAGTATCATTTTCTATCAATGTACTTGAGGATATCATGCGGTTTACAATACGGAGAGTTCTGCGTATATTACTGAACTTCGACGAAACCTGTTTGCTTAACAAATAAGTGGCTCTAGTGTTGATTCCGGATCATTGTTCTTGTCATAACTAGGCTTTACTTTGATTTACTAAATCACTTATTATGTTCTAATTCAATGTTTTTTGCGTTGGCTTCAGTGTTAAATCAACTGGAAGGGGAAATTTATTTTATGCAAACGGCTATTTGTTTACGCTCAACACGCTTGACAAGTTCCGTGAGATGGATAAACAGTCGCACATCGACGAATTCGGTCGGAAGTATATTTGCGAAGAAGCCGTCAACGCACAACATGATTTTCTGCGAAATCCCAATCAACTACTCACTTTTTCTCTCCTGACCTACTGTGTATGTACCTGGGATGTATACGAAATGGTTCCTCTTTTTATTTTGTTTTATTCTTTTAGGACCTGAAACACCACAAATTTTGCTATTGGTTTTCATTCCCTGCTGCGGTTCAGGATAAGAAGCCAAAACTTTTTTCCAAAGCTTCAATCATGAGCGAGTTTAATAAAGTTCAGGTAATCCAGTTTTTCTTTTTGAATAGCTCAAGAAATTGACCCTTTTATGCTACTATGATATCTCTTCAATTTCAACCGTTTTTTACCCATATTTTGTAAATATCGTGATTAGTGACCCAATCATTCATATTTCTTTGAGGCGTTCTTAATTATGTAGCAAACATTCCCTGTTGTGTGCGTCTTTCCATTTGTTTTTCATTCATGGTACCGTCTATTTAACTTCTTTCGTGAAAGCAGGGCAATTAAAATTGTTTTTATTGCTCATTTAAATTCATTAAGGGCCATCATTACGCACTCAGTTGAGTATCAGACCCAATTATCGCCATTATTCATGAGAATTTTACGGTTCAGGTGGCCAATCTTCTTGTGCGATACGACGAATGGCGTAGGCAGAGCAATGATGCCTTCTTTTGTCTTCACTTCACCCCTGATGACCTTGAGATTGCTAACCTCGGTACCCTCAAAATTGGAAACGAGGTAAGAATTTTTTATCACATATCGTTCCATCACTTCGTGTTTATCCCATTTTCAGACTCATTACATTGGATTTTGCGACCCTTCTAGCCATGAGGACTTTCCAGGATGGGGCCTCAGGAATCTCCTCTTTGCTCTTTCAACTATCATGTAAACCTGTCCTTGTCGTTTCCCTGAAAATTGACTACGAATCAAGTGGTCAATTGAGCATAAGGAGCCACAATTGTATCATCTTCCCTCTTTGCCCTATAGAAAGGAAAGTCAGACCTTAAAAATATTGTGTTTACGGGATCGTTACGCCAACCAGGAGCGAATCATATCCAGTAGCTTCGTTTTACGAATTAGCATTGAGCCAGAAGCTCTCTCCAAAGGTAATGTGTGACTTCTCACCTGGCTGCCTGACACAGAGCTATTTTTCAGGTGTCAAATTCGTGGGTTGGGAGAAGTGGAAAGGCAAGCTACAGCCGCGAGTGGTCAATGTCAGTTCGACTATGGACCCAGTTAAGTAGGTGTCATAGTTACCACAGCCCCCGTAGCGCGGTCAGTATTTGTCGACCTCGTGCCTTTTACTTTGCAGACTAGCTGACTCGGCGGTGGATCTAAATCTGAAGCTCATGCTCTGGCGCTCGTTGCTCATCATCGACCTTAATGCACTCCATAAGACTCGTTGCCTCATTCTGGGCTGTGGTACTCTAGGCTGCAATGTGGCGAGGCAACTGTTGGTGAGTTCTTTTTCTCTCTGCCTTTTCGGTTTTTTTTCTCATGCTTTTCAGTTTAGCTAAGAGTTTAGTTAATTTTAAGGCGTTTGGTCGGGGTTTTGGGCATCAAATCACTAGCTTGTGCTCCAAATACTCGTGCATTTCTTATATTATAATTTGTTCTTGCTATGTTGTGGCATTTGGGATAGCGTCTTTCTTAGAAACGAAAACTTGATGTCAATTCAGACTGTGCGTTACTTTGTGTTAAATTACCTAAATTTGGACTACACCTTCTAATAATAAAGCTTAATATTAAGATTTACCACTTTTCGAAGTCATTAGTGGATCACGAGCTCCAAAACTGTGATGCATTATCTCAGTTGTGGCTTCCAAGTTTTTGAAGGACCTTCACTTGACCGTTTCCCATTCATTTTAAGGTTTGAACAGGAACTACCCCATGACTGCGCTCTGTGATGTATTATGCGGTTCTTGTAGGAGTTTCGTTTCGTTATTCCACCAAAGGATTTATACTGATTGTCCTTTAAATCAAATCCAAGTTTTAGATACGATTTACTTCCGATTAGGGTTTGTCATTCACGCCCTTGAGTTAATTCCAAATTTGTTGACTGAAATCAAGGAATGGTAAGAGGCGCATGTAGCCAGTACAGAGGTTCCAACGTACTGGCCGTGCAAGTATAAATAGCGCCAAAATAATACGTCATTGGTTCGGTTTGATGTATTCGTGTGTCGTGTTGTAGGCATGGGGTTTTCGAAGTATGACCTTAGTGGACAACTCCACCGTCTCTTACTCGAATCCTGTGCGACAGACCCTCTTCACCTTTGAGGACGCCAAGTCTGGAGCTGAAAAGGCTCTTGCTGCTGCCGAAGCCGTTAAGCGTATACTTCCCACTGTGGTGCGTTTAATTCTCTACAAAAATTCAACTACCATTTCGACTCATTCACATCTCTCATCTGTGTCGGTTGGTTTGTTTTCTACTATCAAGAAATCAAAATCTGGGACCCTCCCTATGATAAGTATTTGGGTTAGCCCAACCTGTTAATAAACCTCACTTTATTATTTTTAGTAGATTGGCAAATTCATTTATTTTTACACTGCCCATTTTATTTGTGGAACTGGGACTTGTTGCAACTAAGTTGCGATTTAGATGAAGTTTTAAACTCTTCAGGTCTACTTACTACAGGTGTTTTTGCACTTTACGAGCAAAAAGTTGTTCTATACCGCCTTGATTTATTAAGACGGCACCATTTTATTTTTAAGCCTTCCAGTCTTATTGTTGGCAAATTCAAAAACACTTTATAATGCTTGGATATGAAGTATTTTCCCCTTCCTTCCTTTTTTGTGATACTGTGATATTCCACTCATCACGGATATTTTTCTGTACTGATTAATCTTTCATGGTTATTAACTGATTTCTTTCATTGACCATCCATGAGCCATAAGTTTTTTTTCAGGATGTGAGGTCATACAACCTCACTGTTCCAATGCCTGGCCATCCTGTGTCAAATGCTTCCGCCGGCTCAGACGCATCTAAGCAAGTCTCCATAGTGCGTGAAGCCTGTCAGAAGTTGGATGAACTTGTTCAAAGTCATGATGTCATCTTTCTTCTGCTGGATACTCGTGAAGCGCGTTGGCTTCCCACCTTGCTTTCTACGTACCACAATAAGGTAGGGTGTTGTTTCATCGAAAAATGTATACTTATGTTACATCAGTAGGTTCGTAACCTTTATGCATTCAGTTGGCAATAACGACTGCGCTGGGGTTTGACAGCTTCTTGGTTTTGCGTCACGGCGTGCCTCGCGATCACGGAGTCTCACCATCCTCATATCAGGCTCCTTCAGGTGATAATGTGACCAGAGGAATCGATGGAAGTCGTTTGGGTTGCTACTTTTGCAATGACGTGGTTGGACCTGCCAATGTTAGTGCGCTTGAGTGATTTGGTAGCTGTGTCTTAGTGACATTGAATCGATGTGTTATTGTCCGCGTGCCTTTTAGTCGACTCGAGACCGTACTTTAGACCAACAATGTACCGTTTCTCGCCCTGGTGCCTCAATGATGGCTTCTGCTTTGGCGGTCGAATTGTGTGTCGGTTTACTGCAGCATCCTGAAGGGTATGTGCTCAAAATAACACTTTCATACTTTGTTGAAGTGGCCTTTTGTTAGATTGGTAGAGTTGTGATTTGCCCCTTTCGGTGATTTCTGAGTTTTGGGGTATTCTCCTTCTTTAGTGCTATGAGCACTAGCTTCGACCTTTGATCATAAATCCAAATATTTTAGTGTGCTAAAAGGGTCGCCTATAAAACAGCAAAAGGTTCCTCAATACTTGATATTATTGTGGCAAATATCCGGCTTTTTTATAAGCTATCTTGGGTCATTAGCACGTATTGACTTAAACCTGGATCTTCGAACGGTGGGGACGAGCGTTTATAGAGAAAACGGCAGTTTTCGAAAATTACAATGTTCGCCGTGCATCACCCTTTGCTCTGTAGTGCCACACTTATCTGAGGCGATTCTGGAGTACGCGAATCTGGAAGGAGCTATTGCAGGTTCAGGGTAGTCTTGTATTACCAATTGCCTAGTCTCGTGTGATTCCAGCTTTGGTCTGGCGTTCTGCAGTATTTGTGCTACTACTCATGACGTTTCAAGACGCGTGAGCCGGAAAATGGTTTTTATGGAAGTAGAGAAGGGTTGGATAGGCAGTAACAACTAGGTGGAGGCCAATTCATGAGATGCCGAACGGGTGAACATTACTACGTCATCCATTTATCATGTACGACACTGCTGGTAAAGGTGCCATGATCTGCCTTCGTACTTTTGCTTTAGACTTGGTGATATGTTCGATAATACGCTACAGGAGCTTTGTCCTGAAAACGCTTAGATCGCCTTTGGTTACCTGGGATGATTATCACTGGCCGTTTATCAATTTTCATAGCCATTAGCATTTTTCTTCGTTAGACCTTTTGCACCTGCCGAAACACGTCCAGACAATGGAAGCACGATATCTCAAGGTCTCACCTTCAGCTTCCTTCCCCACCACATTCGCGGTTTCTTGTCCCAATTCTCCGAGGTTGTGCCTTGCACAACCGCCTTTTCTCGGTGTTCTGCGTGTTCGCAACCAGTGGGTTCTACTACATGTTAAAATCTTTAATTATGGCTTTTCTTCACAGGTGCTTGATGCCTATGCGAAAGAGGGTTTCGATTTTTTGCTTCGAGTTTTCGATGACGCCACCTACCTGGAGGAGGTTTCAGGATTAAAAGAACTGCAAGTCGAGACTTATTTTGATGAAGTAAGTTGTCAGCTTTTGTTGCAGTTCAATTCCCATCTGTAATCCATTTATTTGAACTATTCGCTAACGCATGAAACTCGTGCCCATATTTCTGACTGGAAAGTTTTGAAGCCGATTTTAAGGCCTACTTTGATGGCATTGAGCTTTCCAAATTGGAGAGATGTCTTGCCTTTGCAAATTATTGACTGTATATCAGCGAATAATATACGTAGTCAACTATTTTAGTTATTTTTATTAGGCATCAAATCACCTCTTCAATAAAATCTGAATTGACGGTCGATATGTGCTTTGCACTTCGATGGGGGTGCTGATTTGCCCTATCCATGTTACTCTCTCTGTAACCTTAACCCACTTGTGTGAATCGGTCTTAGAACGAGAATGATACCATTTTCAGTTCCATAAACCTCGTCTCTTTTTTTTCTCACTTTAGGTCCTTGCACTAAGTGACGGGGACTCCGATTACTCTGTCCCCTGAAGCTTGACATCTAGGGTGCTTTCTGTTTGATGCCTAGTCTGATCGCCTCCCAATTCGACGTACGCGTTGTTTTCTGATTGCATAATAAAACAGAGAATTATGTCATTTCACTCTGCGCTTTTGGTCTCATGGATCTTAAAACCCTACTATTTTTTTTTTTTTGTTATAGTCAAACAGGTTTGGTTCACTGCAAGGGCGAAGTTGATCTTCAGTGCAAAATTTCTTCTCGGGGTTGATCTTAATCTGATAGGCCCCGCACACTAGAACCTGCTATCCTGCACATCTTCCTCGAAGGGAGAGGAGTCGTACGATTTAGTTGGACATCAAGCCTATTAGTATTTGGGGTCAATTATTGTGTAACTGTCATAAGTTTTGCAATAGCTGGAAATTAGCGCAAACCTCTCCTTATAGGGAGTGGGAGCTCCAGTTTACTGTCGATATTATAGATAGCAGAATAGAAATGCGGCTTAATTGGTGCGCAATGGACGACAGTAGAATGGTGACTTTTGTGCCTGTTACGAGGTTGATTAAATTCACATCTCCCCGACAATCTTCCCGTCGGCCAGGGGCTTCCTCACTCGCTCGTTGGCCTGATATGCTGGCCCAGTTTTGCGGTTTTAATTAGCCCTCTTTGGTACATCCGCCTTCCTTGAACGTCGCCTAAATCAACGCGTCCTTGATTATGCTGATGGTGGGGGTGGGGTGGAGTAAAGCTGCCTCTTGTAAAAAATGTGTAAACTGAAGGAGAAGGATGTGTGTGTGTTTGCTTTTTTGATTTGGGCGAAGTGGGCCATTTGATGTACCCCCAGAGCTCCATGTCTGTTTGTGAGTTCTGCGCGTCTGCTCAAAGAGAGCAAGGGGTTGCGCAGCACCTCTCACCTGGACTATACGATGAGTCCCAAAATGGAACTCGAGCCCAAATGGGCATTATTAACTCCAGCCTGTGGGAAGTGGGCAAATCTGATTGATGGTCTCAGCAAGTTTTAAGATTTCTGAAACGAGGATTTTTATCCACTTAGCTGATCTGCAAAAGTCCTTTGTTTATGTTCTTGCTTACTTAAAGGGGTTTTACCTCATGTTTCCTTTCAGCATTCATTCGCGTCTGCTGAAATCACGCTCAAATAACGTAAAGCTGAAAAACGGTTTTATGGAGGGTATAGTGGCTTGCCTTCTACCATTTCTCCCACCTTGCTCCCTTCCTCCCCCCGCTGTCCTTCACTAAGTGGGGTTCAGTGGAGCGATAAATTGCAGAGAGCAGAACATCTGGCTTTCACTTAGGTGAGAAGACGAGATGTGGGATTTCTTGGCGCAAATAGGTTTTGATTTTGAAGGAAGACTCTCCGTCGCCCCTCTCGCAGCCCTGCAAAAGACCTCAGAGTTGCAAGGAATCGACATGGTTCTTACCTCAAAGCGCACCATCAGAGGGTAGAAGCTCTGTCTGTTTTCTCCTCTGTTTTCCACCAAAGAACGTCGTGGGTTAAACTTTAAGGTCCATTATTGTGAATTGCGATAATTAACTTACTAATAATAGCAAATTCAAGGGTCCACGTTTATTCCACACGTAAACCATTAAGCCAAAAAGTTGTGTAGATGGGAGAGTATATTTGATAACAGACTGCTCTCCCTCTTCTTCGTTCAAAACTTGTTCAACACTTTTTTCTCCGCCGCCTTCAAGAAAGCAGGGAATTATAAAAGCGTTGGCTTTATAGCATCGACTGTCTTCAGTAATTAAAGACCCATTGAACAAACGAAGTTATTTTCGGTGTCACCTCATACGCTGTGGTATTCAAATGCAAGGCCATCGGTGTGACCGACGATTCGTGATTGTTTAAATAATCATTAGCTCATCATACGCGTTCGTTTGTATATCTAATGAAACAATAAATTACTCCGCTTCATCAATGTTCAGATATTCCGTAGATAGCGTTAAAAGGTGACGCTGCCATTTTGGATAATGATCTATACGATGTAAGCAGTGAAGCTTATTAAAAAAGACCATTATGTCGTTCTTAATTTAAACGTTTTCCGCAATCCGCCTACCTAAGATACGGAGAATACCTAATCCTTCTATCAAAACCGAGCTTAAGAAATTATTTTCTAGACACTGACTCTTTTACTTAAGAAATATGATAATTTCCAACACATGCCTTGTTTGTGTCAAAGGTTGTTTGTTAATGAGGGATTAAGCACCTAGCCAAATTTAAACTTTGGTTTTAAGAAGATCTCTTCGTAAAAATGCAAATTTTAACTCAAAAATCTGTCATTGACAGATTTGTAACAGTTTCTATCAGATACTCTCAAAAAGTTGGAAGTAGTTAATAAAAACCTGTAAAAATAAACCACCATGTCTCATGACTCCATGAAGTCCATCTTCTTTTTGGCTCCCAGAGGTGTTAATTAATTACGTTCTATTTGCTTGCCTAAGGCATAAAATCGCAAAAATGGCCATTCGTTTAAAGCGATTTTTTAGCAGTAATACCTTTGAGATGTTATAATTAACTCAAATTATCCGCTTCTTCTACGCGAATAAGGGTTTTAGAACTTAAACCGTGAGGATGCAGTGATTACCTGATTTCTTATGGCTGACTCTCCCGATTCACTCCCGATCCCCAATAAATGTGTTTCGCCGGCAAAACAGACCAATCGGAACACGGGTAGTAGAAGACGTGTGATTGGTTTGCCCGAAGCGCGCTTTGCACATGCCTGCCCTGCGCACTTCCCCTCCACCGCTGCAATTTATTTTTACTATTTTTTGTTTCACTTCAAGCACACACGTAGGAAAAAAGTTTTTCAAAGTGAGTTCAGTTCAGCGTTAAGAGCATGGCACATCCCAACTCTGGCGGTGGTATAGCCAACTGCTGCGTTGGATGCGAGCGACCAATTACGGACAAGTACTATCCATGTATCGATGATCAGATTTGGCACCAGGACTGTCTTCGCTGTGTGGTCTGCCGCGTTCAATTAGTGGGCCGGTGTTTCCTCCGAAATGGACAGTACTTTTGTAGAAACGACTTTATACGGTAAGCACTAAGCACCTTCCTCTAGTCTGCCGGAGACGCCTTTGGGGTTTGGACTTTTCCACGTAGATAATCGTCTCTTTGCCATATTTTAATTCAACTTTTACCTGACAATACTTATAAGCAGGGTTCAGCTAATCCACTTTAGTTTTATGTTCATTGTCACTTTATGCGGCTTCATGTGTAGTTGCCTTATGTGTTCACCAGACCCAAGGCTGTACCGTAAAATATAGCTTTGATTTATTAATCAAACGAAAGCTTACTTTAGTTATCCCATGTCACCTGCATTATTCTTATAATATTTGTGGTTTACTTAATCATTTAGCTATATCATATGAAAAGCTTTCTTCATCCTCTCTTGCGAAACATTCCAGATTTTCTTGCCTTGGCTTACGGCCAAATGCGATTTTATAAGCATGAAAGCAATGCCTGAATCTTCATTTACATCAAATGGTTATAGCATAGACAAGAAGATTCTTTCTCGTATAAAAATTGTCTGACAGTCTTAGGCTGGTTGAGTATGGTGCGGCTAATAATCAAAGTCAAGCTTCATTTCCACCGAACAAAACGAAAATGCTGAAGTGATAGCCCTCTGTCCAACGCTATGTTTTCCTTATAAATACATTTGTTTTAGTAAGATTTGAGAAAGTACGGTAAAAAAATACGCCTTGAGTCGTGGAATAATTGTCTGTACTTTTAAAAGCCACGCATCAGGCAGGCAAGTCGGTCAAACTACAAAGGAAACGGTAACTACGACCTTGAAGGGCTGGAGAAAAATGTATACATACAGAGGTTGAAAATACGCTTGTGCTGTTGACTACAGCTTCTGTGAAGGCGCCCACCCTCTTGCGTGAAGTAAACAAGATAAAAGGTCGCAACCACATTAAGACCCTGCGTGACGGTGCCGCGATTTTTCTTTTAACTGCTATTTACTTCGCCTTCTCACATATACACCTGTTTACGTGCTTCACTTTCCGCAGACGTTGAAACTATCTGAAGCCAGACTTTTGGTGCTTTGAATGGTTACGCTTGTAGTCTCTTCAGTCCGCGATGTCCCACCTGCATGGAGACGATCATGTCGACAGACATGGTCCGACTGCTAGGATCTGTTGCCTATCACGCTGACTGCTTCCGCTGCGTCCTCTGCGCGCGCTGTCTCTCTACGGGGGATGAGTGTCGATCCCTGGGCGATGGCGTACGATTTGTCTGCATGGAGCACGGCACCTCCACCACCAACCAGAGACTCTGCCATTTAGACACTCCGAGGAGTCCCTCTCGCTCCGACAGCATCTTTGAAGGCAGTGGTGGTGGTGGTGGTGGTGATGGAGTTAAACATGGAGGTAGGTAAAAAAATAAATGTAGAAGCTTGATTGTCATTTGTCTTTAATGATGAGTGAGCAGGTGGCTGATGGAAGCAGTGCAATTAATTGCTTTTAGTTTGTTTCAGTATCTTTAAAATCTTTTAGTTTCTGCTATATTAGGCCTCAAATCAGAAAGTTTTATTTATATTTAAGCAGTTTACACTTTATTTTTTTTTGTTTTGAATGTGTTGCTATGGTAATTAGTTTTGTTATGTAGATTTTGTGTTAACACTATAAGTTGCAGGTAGGTGGTAACGCTCCTTGGCCTCTTGTGTCCCATAAAATGGGTCTGAGATTCTCCAAATTGAATAATGAGGAGTAAACAGCCTAGGAAATTTTATGTTTGCAAACAAAAGGGTGTTCATAAAACTGACTGGGGAGACCCTTATACTCTCCAGATAAATCAAAGAGTTCTGAGGTCTTTACTTGGCTTTACTGTTTTTTTTTGTTTTTCAATGAGTTTAACTGGGGGACACCTTTACTGTATTTAAAATTGACTTGATAACTACCTTCCATTTGGATTGCAAACGCCTACTTGTGGAAAGTATGAATGAGTCTAGTTGCATCATTGCCACTTATTTTTTTATCCTTATTTGGTCCCTTTACAACCAGAAACAGACAGAGAAACCATATATTACGAGCACCAGGACTTTTACGCTTCCACAGAAGCTGGTCTGGGTCACTTCGTATCCAGCGAACCGGAGCAGGAACGGGAGATCGACTCGCCCATGTACACGAGCAACCTGGAAGGCGATGACCAATCGGAGGAGTGTGGACTCGAGCTGGCCGAAGTGGAGGGAGAGGTGGAGGGCGGATCAAAAGCCACCTCGGGACCAGATGAGGCTAGTGGTAGTCCCGCCTCCAATGAAATTTCGGTTTCTACCACCACCGCAGTGTCCACTCAGGCCTCATTGGAAGGCAGTGGAAACACCCTCGTCACAAAGCGACGCGGACCTCGTACCACTATCAAGGCTAAGCAGTTGGACACCCTAAAACAGGCCTTCGCCACCACACCAAAACCCACCAGACATATTCGTGAACAATTGGCTCAAGAGACCGGTCTCTCTATGCGCGTCATTCAGGTGAGCCTCCTACTCCAACCCATGCTGCAAATGTATAGTTTTGTTATGATGTGCATGGCCACGTAACTTTAACAGTGACAACTCTAAAATCACAGCATGAACTTTGGTAGGTCTAGGGTCAATTGAATGTATTCCACCTGATCAATTTGATATTACTGGTACAGCCTGCTTAGGGCCGGGACAGGGTCTTGTGGCTCTGGCATGATTTGTTTCTCTCACCGTTATTCACTCGCGGGAGTCGAGTGTGCTTATGTGCGTCTGTGCATGTACCTCGAGCCTCGTGACTCCTGTCAGCCTTGTACGGCATCACGCACCTAGTCTGATGCGTCCCGTGTCTTTGACGTCCACCGCATACGCCCTCACCTAGGGCCCTGCCCTGTGATAAACGCTTGGGGTCGCCCAGAGAAGGCTTTTGTATTAATCATAAATTGTCGCCAAATGCAAAAGTACTTTTCGGATTAACCTCTGCGCTTAACTTTTTGCACATTTGTGCGTCTATGGTTTGGAGTTACCCTAACTAGTAAATAATTCAGTCAGTAGATGGCAGTTTCAGCATTGAAGTAAAGTGGTCAAATTCTCTACAGGGTTAAACGTGTAAACGGCTGAGGTTTTGATGTTGGTGCAAATGCATGCCTGCGAATAGGCGGAAGCCAATAAAAATGAATCTCCTCTTCTTCAACTTCCGTTGGCATTTCGCAGCGCTGACACCTCGACAGACGCAGCAAGCGGCGAGTTGGAGTGAATGTCCTTGTGCAGAAAATTACTGCTCCCTCCTTCCCCTCCCCCCCCCCACCTTCCTTCTCTCCCACTTGTCGAATATGCAAATGAGCAGTGAGGAGTTCGGGGTGTAAAATTGCTGCCCTATTGTCACTACCAGCATTGGACACTGGGTGAACAAGGCGCAGGATGAATCTAATGCTTTCCTTCTCCTTTGGATAAAATCCAGATGCAAGGGACCCTATACCTTTGGGATAATTAAAAGAATTGTGGAACTGTGCAGGAATCTCGTGCATCCTTAGGCCTTGAAGAAATCATTTAAAAATATCACTTCTCTTAAACTTGCTTCCCAACGTCTATCATACCTTTGCATAAGTAATTAACATGTTCATAGTATGTGTCCAGGCTGCGATTAAATGGGTAAACAATTTCAGAGTGAAAAAGCTATTCTTTCTCTATCACAGTTATTGTTTCCAAACGCTTTGAAGATGAACTCCCATGGGAGCCTCTTTCTTTTCTGATCTCGCCTATCAGAGGTCGGAAAGGGACGAAAAGATAGCCAGTGAGCATAAATGCTTTGCTTTCGCCTCAGGAAATAAGAAGTGTTAAACAAAAAGTCCAAAAAAATATGTAAGTATAATTTAACCTCCCAAATAAAGTTTTAAATGAAATTGTGAATATTCTGAGAATCCGTGCTAGGCTATTGCAAAGGTGAACAAGTAGACAGTTTGTGTACGAACTGCTAGAAGGGCGAAATGGGGGGGGGGGAATGAGGAGGTATTAAAGCCAGCAGCAAATGCACTAATCCCCGACTTAAATGGCATCGACAGGCTTCACACTAGCCATTCTAATCCCTCTCCCGCCTGTCCATGTGCGTACGTGCGTGAGCATCCGTTTCCTGCTTGCGTCTTCGACTCCGTGACGTGGCCTTCCCGACTCACCTCCCTCGCCTTCCCCCCCCCCTCCCCTGTGCCCCCTTCCATTAAACGGAGGCGCAATGAGAGCGGATTATACGCTTTTCATTTGCTATTGTTGTGAGTGAAAATCTCACTTCTCTAGTTTCATTCACTCACGCCATACTTTAGGATCTGTGTTGAACTCTCGGTTTTTTATTAAGTGCATTCCACCTTCCCTAGTATCGTTTACAAACGCTGCCTATACATGTGTCACTGAAATATAACGAAATTCCTATTTTGGAAATTGGATTCTTTTCCAAAAATCCTCCGTTTCAAGAATTACACATTAATAATGTCTGCTTTTATGCATGCTAAGGTGTTTGTGGAATGCGATCCCCGGGAAATATCTCAATTAAAAATCACACCAGCTCGTTTTTTTAACTGTACATTTTAGCTCCTCCGAAGTAAATGAGAAAGTAGTTATTGAGTAATTGTGTGTTATAGGTATGGTTCCAAAATCGTCGCAGTAAGGAGCGTCGGATGAAACAGCTATCGGCGCTGGGAGTACGAAGGTCCTTCTTCCAGCAGCAACATCACAATCACCACCACCCTGTCCGACGAATTCGGATGGGGAGCGGTGGCGGTGGCGAAACCAGTGGTGTCCCTTCGCTTGAACCAGCCTCCTTCGGGCCTGACGACCTGCCTCCCGAAGTAATGGCGGAGCTGTTACATATACCAGTCCTTCCACCGCCGCCGCCACTACTTCCACCTCCAGGATATCAGACTGGTCTTTTCTGCGTCGAGGCGCAGCGAGTGAGTTTGTCTGCCTGTCCACTAACTTTTTTCGACCAGGAGATAATGTTGAGAATATATGATCTAATAAAAATTGGTCTATTCTCAAAATAATTACCTCAGAAAATATGGTCCTTTTTATATCCCTAAAAGTGATGCATAAATGGGAGAACTTGCAAGCTGAATGGGTAGATCGCTGTTTAGAATAGGCAAAACTATTGCAGGTGACGTTTTGAATATCGAGAAATCATCAGCAACGCTAATAAATTATACGTTATTTGCACAAGCTCTATCAACGTAATAAAAGTCAATCATTTTATTTTCAATTCAGGAATTTTACAACACAATGGCGGCCGAGGCTCCGAGTACATTCCCAATAGGCGCTTCGATGTTCTCCTATGGACCTTCACTGTCCCCACTACCACAATCAGGATACCAGAATCCTTTCACCGGAGGAGGTCTTACTTACTCCTCACGACACGAGAGCATGGTTAAGAAGGTACCTCTTTCACCCGAGCATCCCCTTCTGCCACAATTGCCCTGCGAACGGGAGCCCGGAAAAGCCGCTGATGATCAAATTAGTAAGTGACTGGTTTCTTGGGGTAAAGGTGCCTGCCATTCCTTCCTTGAATGGATATTTCTTCAGAAAATCCAACAACCTCTTAGATACTACATGGTAGCCAATGTGCTGTGGCTCTCGAGTTGGAGGGTATGAGGGTTACGCAAAGCATGAGTTGAAAAAGCGTTTGACAGAAAGGTCTCCACCGTGATCACTCTTCTGAATCTGTCACGACACCTTTTAAGTGCGTCGTTGTCAGCTGCGCGACTGGGTGGGTGATGCTAGGATGGACTTGCGTCAAATATTGCAAAAGCTCCTTGTGGCATTACCAGTGGGAAGATTTGGTCGGATTGTTGAATGTCACTCCCTTAATCAGGCTTGCCTCACGTGCACAGCAAGGCTTCCAAAAGCCTTATTGTTTCTGACCATCTTCAACTAGCGATTATTGCATTTCGAAGTTTCAGAGACTAGTTTTACAGCCTTGGACTGATACAATTTCATACAACACTTTACTGATCTGCATTAACTATCCTTTTACATCACATTCACTTTTCGAAAGGGAGGTAAACGAGACCCGTTTAATGAATTTCTAGGTTGATATTTAGCATCTTCGGTACTGCAAAGCGTAAAGCTTCTCTTAATTTCATTCGGCTGAAATGGTTTGGGTGGCGAATTGGCTAATCACAATTGAGGGGCGCGTATTTTGATGTGGAGGACAGCGCTTTTATAATGAGACTGGACTAGGATGTTTACCGTCATTTTTTCTCTCACCCTTCTCGCATTTTGGAGGGGTTGGGAGGGTAGGAGCGTGGGAGCATGCGAAGGAGATGCTGGAAAGAGGCAAAAAAATTGGCCACCACAGGGGATGGGTAGAAGGGGTGAGAGAAGGGGTGGGCGTGATCGACTTCGCGGTCATCCTTTGGGAAATGAAGGAGTAGGAATAATGCTTCATTTGGCTGCGTGAGATGAAATTCTTCATGCAGGGCCATATATATATATATGGGGAGGGATATGGAGGGACATCGGCAAAGTTAATTAGCCCGAAAGTTAATCCTCTGTCTCGAGTGATAGGCCGCCACAGCTATCAAGCCTGTCAATCCGGGAAGTGAATCGTTCAGGCAAAGGTGATCATTGCGTGCTTGGTCGAGTGGTGTAGACCATAATTTATCTCAAAGCTCAGAGTGCAATCGCTGTCTTTTTCACAGATCGCATTAATATTACCGGTTGTCTAATGCGGCCTTGTGACAGGCGGACGGAGTTGAGTATGACAACCTAATATTAATGTTTAGTTACTCAGAGGACTTCACACCAGCTCATTTTAATGGCATCGTATTAAACTATTCCTTATGGACTACTGCTTCAGCACGACCACCATCTCCTCCTGGATGTCCTGTCATTGTTTTACAAAGTTTCACTTCAGTCGGTGAAAACTAATTGATTGTTTTGGACCTCTTAGCTCCTTCAGCCGTAGTATACGAGATGGTAGTAGTTCTTCTCGGCAACAAGAAATCTTGAATGAGTGATTCGTTCAGACCAGTCTGAGGGCAAACGAGAGAAGTAAAAGGAACCTTATAGAGATAATGTTGGCCACTGCATCTACGGTGAAGATGGGCAGTTTATTTATGCCAGGCGGTAGGATCCGCTTAAAATGAAGAGATACGATAGGCAACTTTACTCCTTCATTGATAAACGGGAAGAAGAGAAGATGAAACGGAAGTTGAATTACTTCGATGAAGTGATACAATTTATTAGTATCAACCCTTAACGCTCGGTTTCTATACCCCACGCTGAAAAACTTGACAATGTACTTTTCGGCTCGTTCGACTCCAAGGTCTTCTTCACGATCATTTCAAAAACGGCTCATCTCTGGACGCCATGAGACGCACCATCCAGTGGTCCCATTGGGATCTGGATTATCTAACTTCCATTTCTTGCCATTCTGACGCAATTACGTATTCCTTGCATTTCAAGACACCAGGGATGACATTACTGCGGAGCTTTGTGATATGACATCCCTATCAAGTTGCCGTTATAGTCACTGCTCCATACAAATCTAGGTGTAATTTCAACTACTCTATTTTACGATTAATACAAAGCATGCCTTTGATGTGTGCAACTCGTTGATCGAAACTGATTTCAAGCTAAATTTTGAAAAATGGTCCTTTATTTCAACTATTTCTACATTCACTCAACACACTATCTGTTTGTTTAAGCTTTCATCCAGTCAAGATTTTTCCTAGTCTCCTTTTTTATTTTGCGCTTTGTTGTCCTATCCTTCTGGGAGCGAATCCCAAACAGTGTGGCAGTACTGTAACCTTGACTCTCCCCTCCCCGTATCACAAAGCCTCGAGTGTGGTTATTCCCTAACGCATAGGGAAGCCTTACCAGTGTGCTGGAGTGTCGAACACTTGCGCAAATATCTTCTTACATTCCTCTTCACCATTGCTGCCTATGATCGAGCAGTGAAATCTCTTCATCATCCTACGGTACCACTAGCCAATTCGTCAGCAACTAGAGCTCAGCGTTGGCGCGTTTTGTTCGTCTTACAACCTGAGTACACACACCGCGGGTCAAAATCAGCACCCGCGGCAACTTCCGGGCTCTAATAAAACTGACCTGCCTTACATCGCAGTCCCTCCACCTCAAACGAGATGAAGTGAATGAATACATGCGTGGCACTCGTAAGTACTTTACACGGATAAAATCTGCTCTACGTCGGGGATGGGCGCAGCGTAGTTGACGCGGATTCCCAGTCTTTTACTCCCACCATGACTGGTTGGCTGTGGCACCGGGTTGACGATTATGCCCCAATGATCTACATTCTGGCCCGCTGGATGCGCGTGAGGTGAAATTTACACCAAAACTTACCTACTGACGGTTGGAAATGAATTCAGACATTTAGCTAACTGCAACAAAGTGCATAAACAGTGGCCGCAAAATTTATTCTAAACCATCCAAGTGGCTTTCGTGACCTGCTACTTGTGATGCATTTTAGCCTGTGTATCAATGCTACTGTGGTCCATTTCTGGATAAATCCTGTGCTCTTATCAGAAGCTTTTTTTTCTCGCTGGCCTGACGTTTTCTTGCTACGTGGTGTAGTGCTGAGCTGACTCAGTGGGCTTTACGAAGTGACTAATTACGGCTCCCAATACTTTGGCATCCAGGGGCATTCCAAAAGTTTCATGGATCCTTCGAAGGGCGGTTTAAATTCCTTATGACCAACTACTTTCAGAGGCTCTGATTGTGGGATGGACTACTCTTTGCTGCGGCAAAGAAACATTTTCCATTCCGTCATCCGACGAAGTCCTGATAGGCTTCTCAAGCCACGTTAATTGCGCACTAACTTTGAGAGTGTCTGAACTTGTGATGATAAATTCTTCAAAGGAAATGTTCAACATTTTGCTACTGTCACAGTTATTTCTTCTACCCGCAAATGCATGGCGAATTTTCTTAATTTAACAGACCTATTGTAGCATCGATGCCATGTAGAGTAGGTTTCTTAATGGCTGAGACAAGCCTGATGGCAGCTCTTACTGCATTTTATTCCGTCACTACGCCTTCTCATCTTGAATTGATTTGCTCTACTGATTGTTTATTAGGCTTTCGTACAGTTGAAGATCTGAATGCTTAAGGACGAAATCGCAATAAGGTTACGAGCAACCGAAGTCTCAAGGTGTGGTTAATGTGATGGGCACGATTAGCACTTACTTTAGTCTTTCGCGCATTTTAGTGTTCTATGATTTTGTAATCAAGACTTAAAAATTGAAAAATACTTTCTTTGTGATGAGATTACTTTTTAATGTCTCAAGTTCTTACTTACATACCAACTACCCGGTGTATTTGTAGACGAGTCGTCAGTATACTTCTCTGACGGACCTGGGTACACACTGGAAAAGGCAACACTGAGCCCTCAGTCCGAACCCTTCTCCCATCTGGTGGGAAACCACTGCAATGGAGGCGCAGCGTTCATCGTGGCTCCCAATGAGCATAGCCTCCTCTCTTCTCAGGATACCTACCGTCAAAACCACCACCATTCGCATCCTCTTCAGCAGCAGCAGCACCACCACCTCCGACCCACACTAAACCAGCAACTGACGCACCTTTCCCCCATTAAGTCGCAGAATGCGTCTTCAGATCAACTTGCCTCTGCTGATGCACTCGAGTGCTCCTGGTAGTGTGAACCCCTCAGCCCCTTTCCCCTTCCTCCTCTTTCCTTCGTTCATTCGCTACTGTGTTTGAATGTTTGTGTACATATACATTAAATGCTCATCTCATCCAATCAGATTGGGTTTCTCTGAGCCCAGCACGCTTCACATTAGCATAAGCAAACATATCACATTCCTTCCACTTGCCTCCAGAGCATGTAAAATCCACTTGGGAAATATCTCCTTGAGGTTGTTGTCTGACGTCCACCAAACAGAACGCAGGAGGGTTATCAACACGGGCTACTAACAAAAATATGTAAAGAAATTCAAAATTTTCTGGTTACTGCCATTTTGAAGTGAAAAAAAAAACTGCAAATCACTTAATTTAAATTTTTAGGCAGGGATAGATTATGCAATGTGGAAGGATTGGCAGGATTAGCAGAAAGCGAAGGAGAGGGTGAAGAAGCCATAGGAAAATGAAAGCAGTAAGAAAAACCATTTAACATTTCGTTGGTGATTTACGTGGCAGCTAAAAGTTGCAGTGATGTGGACAGTTTTGGGGGTCATCAGGGGATGCACAAACACGTTCGATGCCTAATGCAAAGGGATAGATTCATGTCATATGCTTTTAGTCAGTATTCACTTTTTAAGTCGTCATTTTTGTGGTAGAGTCCGCCTTTCGGCCAACAAGGACTTTGAATGTAATCGCTAGCATAAGTGGATTTTTCACCGCAAACCCTCCATTTTAACAGTGGATCCTTTACAGGTAAATGTCAAAATACCACAAAAGTGTGTGTGGCAAATTACAGTATCCGTACTAGTAGACACACGGTAAGAATGTTAAAATTACTATAAATTTATAAAATAAGTCAACTTCTTCGGCATACAAAAGTATCCTATGCTATGTAATGCATCAAGTATTTGTTTAACTCCCGATTTTGGTAACGAGCCACTTCGAAGCTCCTCCGTTGTACTACCACCGGGTGGGCTAGTCTCTGGGCCATGCCACTAGCCTTATAGGCCTTCTCCTTGTCTGCAATGCACACATTCTGTCCGAGTATCATGTCTTATTTCGTCTTCGGGGAAGTCTTGGGGAGCCTTCGCGTTGCCAAACCAACGTGTTATGAGTTCTTACCGAGAAAATGATGATGACTCAAACTAACATTCGGGAATTTCTTAGTAATTAAGTAACTTTCAAGGGTGTCGGTGAATTCGATAACATTGATACAATCCATCGCCTGTAAATAAAACAATACGTTCTCGATGGCCATGGGAGCGCTAAACTTAAAATCGAAATAAATAAGCGCATTTCTTATCTAAAAAGCAGTAATAGAATTCATGTGAAAAACACCAACCGCTACATCCACGATTAATTTCACGGAGAGCTTAGAGAGGGATAATTTATCTTTAAGGTCGTCAGGGTGTTACAGGTGTGACCCCATACTGACTTATTTGAGGGTCACACCTGATTGGATCTTGCCTGCCGAAAACGCCTCTTTTCACCTCCCCTTTTGACACCGGTGTCACGCTTGATCTGCGTAGGTAATTCGCTTTAACTGATTCAGGAATGACACTAGAAAAACACCGATGCGTCGTCGTGTTCACTGACGCAGAAAGTCAAGAAAATGTGGGTGGCGACCAGGTTTGTTAAAGCTAGTTAAGTTTCGGACTTAAATTTACGAAAAGGATATAGTTAATCATAAATAATTGCTTTGGTTTAAAAGCCGTTCAAACCCATCGTTCTGATCCATTTTAGACCATATTGTAATGCACGATCGTTTAATGCACCTAATTTGGGTTACAAGGCGGCCAGTGTACCGGCATCGTCTTCCCTTCAAGGGTGCGCCAACTTTGGTATTCCGCAGCCCCTAACTACTATGCTGCATATCATACATCCCTTACGTAACACACTCATCTGCAACTCAGACTTCGCCTCGCAAATTCCGGAAGCCGGCAGTCGAGTGGGATGATAAAGTGTCTGGAGTACATTACGGAGAGAAAAAGGAATTTTCCAAATTTTGAGCATTAACCTAGTTACAGGAAGTTCTACGTTGATTTGATCAATAAATGTGGACGCAAATTTAGCTAAATATCGCAAGTCGTGAGTCACTATAATAAATATATTGTGAAAATCCTTTTTAAGCTATATGTAAGGTTTAATGATTAGCACATTTGCTTGACCCTTTGTTTTGGTTTAGCAAGCACTTAACATTCCTCCGACTGTGCTGGAAGACACCCTGAAGCCCTTCTGTAATACGATAGTGGTTAGTTCCTCGGCATTGGTGAGGCGCCACTTTGTACTTTGAATTAGCCCCCTTGTACGTCGCTGGGTGGGCTGACCTTTTGAGCCATGCCAATAGCCCAGACACCCTCTCTGCGCTGAAAATATATTCTGCCCGAGTATTTTGTCTTCTTTCTTCTTCAGGGAGTTCCGGGACGCTACACTTCTGTGCGTTGACATCACATTTTCTGCCCGTGTGTTATGTCGTCTTTTACCTCCGGAAAAGTACCGGGTGCTACAGACGATCCTAGGTTATTAGAAGTATTCTCTAAAATGATCGGCGGTATTTAATCTCTTGAAATGGTTTGGGAAACACGAAGTGGAGCACTTAAATGTAATGCACCAAATAAATTCCCCAAACGAGGCTGTAAACGTTCTTCTTTTTTTACAAAACCAGATTACAGATACCTTGTGGGCCTACAATCCAGTTAACTTAAAACACTCAAATACACAAATAAAAGTTTTAAATTTATCATATATCCCCTAAGGTCTTATGACTTTTACTCTGATTGGTGCAATTTTATTGCACTATTATTGTGAAGAATTCAGGTACTATGAGATTTTTATCTGTTACCAGTTTCCTAAAAGAATATTCTAATTTTTTAATAACCTTGAAAATCTTATACCACTTGAATGTTCGTAAGACTCCCAATTAAAATGTTCAATTTCCAGCGCATCGTTTAAGCTCTCGACCAATAGGACGGGGATGTCCCTTCCGTCGCTTGAATCATTCTAATTTTGTTTTTAAAAAATCTGTAAGTTTGTGCAGCTTTAGTGCTTTGTACCCAACGCCTATCTCAAAAGACCTTGCGCATACTTGGGTGTAGCATTTTAGTACCTGTTAATTTTTTGTGTTCGGATGTATTCATAGCGGTTATTCTCTTGCTTGGCGAGGTACTAATAGCGGTTATTCTCTTGGTTGGAAAACCTGTTATATCTTAATTTTTCTCACTTGGACTTGTTCTGATTTCTGTTTAATTTGCTCCTCATTTCGCATTATTCGGGTGACACTTGTTTACGACCCTGAATGTGCTGAGTATGTCATTTATTCCATGTCTTGAAGAATTTAACCGCTTTTGAAAGTACCTAATTTGGATTTGTTAGTGTTATGCGAATTAATGGGTACTTACGTCTTCAGTTTAGTTGGTGTTTCACTACATTGAACTCCTTAATCTTTTGGATATGTATTTGTCAATCTCCAAATTCTTAAACGATTGTTAACTAAAATACAGTGGCGTTATTTTACTTAAAATGGGCTGAAATGCAACAAAATTATCGGAGCACTTTGGTGAAAAAAGCCAAATACTCCTGCATTTTAGTAGTGTTTAACAAACGAATATATGATCAGCCTTTCCTCGTAATTATTTTTCACTGTGGACCTTAAATCTGCCTCATCAGATTAAAATTAATCACTCCTAAGTAAGTGTTTTCTAGGCTGCTTCGTCTTTCATTCATTAACACTTGTACTCAATCCTTAAGATCTTGCACCTGACAATCCTGGTTTTCGCTTTGGTTGCATTAATTAATCCACCCCTTTTTCCTTTCCATCCTAGTTCGTCGGAGTTCTTTACCCTTAATATTGTTCTCCTTCGAGCACATTGTTTACTGATTCCGCTAAGATGCTTCGTCCAAGTTTCATCCCATTAGCGTCGTCATTTCGTCGATATGCATGATAGCGGCATGCCTTGCTAATCACCCGTAGTCCTTTCCTTTATGCATTATATTTTGCTGTGTTTGCAATGTCTGTCCAGTCAAATAGTAGCTAGAATATTTTTTATTGATGTCGCATGCTTCAGTAGACTTTTGGATATTTCAAGGCCTAACATCTCTGCACGATTTCTGCCTTTATCGCCGTTGTTCGGATACTTTATGCTTATTCATACCTTTTCCTTTATTCTCTATTCTCATCTCTTTGTGCGGTCCTAGCTGCTAATGCAATTTCACCCGTCCATAATTAGAATAAACATTAATTCCCTTCTTTGTGAAGCATTTTATTTGAAACCCGCTTTGGAGTTTTCCCCTCCTCTCAAAATGTATATTGTGATATAATGCCGAATTCCTCTTCCCCAAATGCGTGATTGACAAGGTCTGCTTTCCTCTTTCGCCCTTGCTGGTGCCAGATCATCTACTAGGCCTTCCTCTTTCCTGTGCTTTTTCTACCGACAGTGGTTTGCCGTTGGTAGCACATCGAGTCCCTGTGTAACCTCACGTTAACGAATATATTTTCCTCCATTTTAAGATGGATGGGACGTTGGGAACCTCAACTCTTTCCTAAAGTCAACAAATAAGACTAATTCTATGGTATTTTTAGAAGCATAAAGACGCCACAATAGCGTGTCAATGAAGCTTTACTCTACTTTTTCGTTTCCTTCGTTTCTTTTTGTAAAGGGCTTCTTAAAAAAATACGGTTATTTTGCTTTGCTTTAAAGTAGTATTTTTTCTTAGAGTTTAGTTTGATTTCTTCTACTACGGGACAAAATGTTTAAAGCTGCATTGTATTTATTCGAAGCGGAGCGAGAGAGGTATGCGTTGCTATTCTTTGGAGCCTTGCTCCAGTTTTTTTCCATCTTGTCGTAGTACATCGCTTTGTTCTCTGTAGATTTATCTCCTTCTCTTGCTCTTCGTACAATCAATTCGACAGCATGGGTGTGATGCTTCTCGTGCATCTTCTGTCTAACACAATGCTGCACTATGTACATAAAGTGAATTTTATTTCGCTTATATCCGGCTTACTCCGAATCAAGACACAAGCGAACACGATGCAATAAATCTAATCCCTACTCATGTGGTTCGGTTTCTCGTGGAAAAATGTTTAGGCAATAGCTTACTTCTCCATTAGGGGCTCTCATTGTGGAGTCGCATGTTTTGTTCTTTATTCGTTATTCTTTTTCGCTGTAGATATAATGCCAGAACGCCTATAAGGCTGTCGCTTATCGGAAGCATGTGGCTTGTCAATTGCCTGTGCATCACTTCTTTTATCTTCGCGTTACTCTTTTATCCCGTGCTGTCGCAAATTGCAACAAACGATTCAGGTAAGTACGATTTCTCTGGATATTTCTCTTAAATTGCCCTTTGGTCCCTACCCTCCTTCCCAAATGCCATGACAGTTTCAATTTCGTTTCATTATTGACTGCGCTCATCATTATGAGGTGGATTAATGTGTAATTGTGCTATTCCAATCTGGTTTACTGTCCTTGAGCTTCAAATCAATGCAGTAAGGTCACAAGAAAGGTCGTTCTGAATGCACAATGCAGTTTTCTTTTTGACGGGTTTCACCTACGTGCTTCCCATATGTGAACGTGCTCTCTGCAAACTAACAAACGGATGAGCTAGACCAGCACACGGCAAGCGCTACAGCGCTTGCGTCTTGTTTGGGGGTCCCCTGTAACGTTTTCTTCTTTTCTTTTCCTTTCTGTAACGATATACAGACGTGAGCGTGCGTGTGGTGGTGCCAGACCCCCTATCCCCATGTTTTGTCATTGGAGGATTAAATCCCAAATTTCACGTGCCTGCCCTTGCTGGAGAATGTAACAAAACATATAGTGGAAGCAAAGTTGTTTAGAATTGGAATGTATGTGTGCATGACGATTCATTTCACTAAGCAACAACCCTTTCCCACTCGCTTCGCATGAACAGATGTGCTTGAAGTGCCTAAGACTCACCTGTCCCTGGTTTCGTTTTCCCTCCCTAATAGTCATTCTGTATCAGTAAGTACATTGGAGTGCGTGGGAGCCTACTGCCCATTGGACAACCCCTCTGTCTAGCTAGGCGCAAATCGCTCCTTCACTTTTCGTGGAGTGGTAGGAGGGGCCGAGGCGCGAGTATTAGCTGCAAATTCCAGCTTTTTCAACTTTTTGGCAGCGGCGCGTGTCTAGACACCCCGCCTGTCCGGGTGCGCTGCTGAAAGTGCTTGACTATAAATACCTTAAATTGCCCCGTGATTCATATCGCTGCAATTTGGGTATACATTTCCATAGACATTTCCATTCCAGTTGGAATCAAATCTTGGCAGTGCTGTATTTTACCCTGTTTCTGTGTTCTTAGCATTGCTCTCATCAGTGGCTTGCACTTCTCCGTGGAACGTATTGTTTTGTAAACCAAAGCAATTTACTGCCTTCTACCCACAGGTTATGTGCAAGAGTGCGTGTAAGCTTCGAATACTGCAAATGCGTGACTGTACACCCCGTTTCTGTCAATTAACTCGCTACTTATTGTAAAATTTTTCGGATGAAATACGAGTATGCAGTGATTGGCCAGTGTGGAGAAGGAGGATGGTGCTGCTGTGCAAACACATTCTTACCGCTTAAAAGGGACACTCACGTGTCTACCCACACCCCGACATGCACACATTGACACGTTTACACCGCCGAAATTTGGTATAACACGACCGTAGGGACTTGCAACAAGCCACCGCTGTCGCAAGTCGGAACAATGGCTCTGTCTACTGCTTTTATCTTTGTTGTAGTGGTAGTGGTGATGATGGTGTTAAAGCTTCACTGTCACCTTTTTTACAAGTGGGGTGTGGTTTACACAAGTTCCGCACCAAACAATAAATTGGCGCCTCCTCTCTTTTTTCTCGTCCGTTGTGGCTTACCGCCCAATGCCCACGATGTTTTAAACCAAAAGATGTGTCGATTGACGTCTTGAGTTTGATATTCTTTGATTTTTCTGAGGAACAGCGTCTGAGAGTATTGATATTATAAATGGTGTAGTCTCTACTTTAAAGAGTGTTTCCTTGCGACTTCCTTGGATTATAAAATTAAATCACTTTGTTTACGTTAGCTGTACTGCTCCATAAAGCTGTTGCTTTCTTACGAACACACGTCTGTTTACGGACGATCCTCCAATTGGGGATGGAGTGGTTTCCAAGTTTGATTTCCTCGAGTCTGCCGTCTTGTGCACTTTTCGTACTTCCTCTTTCTTGGTCCCTTTCTCCCTTACTGTCTCTTAGCCTAAGTAGTCGTCAAACCGAACTTTTATCATCCACTTTTTCTTGTGATGGAATTCTACTTCATGAATCATCTTCATACGAAATGTGGATTGGTTGCGCCTTTCAGAGCAAGTCTAGCGACTTTGTATGCGTGCTGTTTGAGTGCCTCCTAAAAAGAGTAAGGGATTTTAAGTCCTCCCAGCTAAATTGAAGGCTTTGCACAATTCGTACACAGCCAAGCTGAATTAGTTGAAGCTGCGCAAAGTAGGCCTGAATTCGGCCATCTACCTAGCCGGTTGTCTTCACGGTGGTCATGTCACGCTCCACTTATTTCGTAAAAACTCCGTTGCAGGCATTAGTGAGAGGAGAAGGCATTAAATTAGAGCTCTCCCCATCCTCTTTTTCAGATGCTCAAAAGTCAAAACGATCTCCACTGGCACCCTTCGGATTAGGCGATTCACCAGCTCCAGGGGACACCTCCTCTATCAATTGGCGCCTCTCTTTAGGCAACATCAACACTACACACGTTGATTTCGCGCCTACCGCTTCGAGGTCCGTGAAGCAGCACTTTCGCAATAAGGGTGAGTTTCACGTCCCTCCCCCTATGGCTGGAAATTACGAGCTCACATGATTCTGTATACACGTTCGAACACTAGTTTTGAAGGGGTTCGTAAACATAGGCGTGTTCTTTTGGTGATTTACCGTGTGTGTATGTGCGTGTGTACATAGTTTTCACTAAGTATTCGCTAGACTGATGACTCTTGTGTCATTTGCACCTTATTCAGTGGTGTGGTCTCATATTGCATGTTTATGCACTATCATGAGTCTAGTGTCCAGATTGTTTGTCCATTTTTGAAGAAAAGTAAGAGAAGAGCGAATTGTACTGACGAAGCAAAAAATTGCCTTTCTTTCCTTCCCTCTCTCTACATCAGGCATCTACGTACGGGTGGCGAGTGAGGCAGCCCTGCCAATCATTCACGCCCTAAACGCTGTTTCTCTGCTTAACACGAGCTGTGAATGTTACGTTTCAGTTATTTTTTAATTTCTGGGAAAGGGACGAAAGAAGGTTTAGTTTACATCGCCGCACTTACTGTTTCCCTTCCTTTAAAGATCACAGGTTGGCACCATTCGCAAAAGAATTTGTTCTTCACTTAAACGCATAGACGTAACCTTGTCCTTTTGTTCATGTGCGTCTGTAGAAAGAGTAACAGCAGCTACATGTTGACCGTTATTTGTGTTGCTACACCTGCCCTTATAATGCAAATAATTTAACCCCAAGTAATGCAGTCCCACAGAGCTTCGAGTTTCTTATGTCAAAAATTAGGCGCTTCTTTATGTACATTACGTTTTGCAGCCTCGTGGCGACCGGAGGTAAGGATAATCGGTGATAACCTAGCGGTGAACTTATCCTGGCCTTCAAGGAACAGTCAGCAGCGTCAACTCAGTCACTACCGTATCCAGTTCCGCTACCGGGAGCCGCATGAGCGCCGTTGGGATCGGCCCTTCGTCGTTGTGCAGACTCGCCTCTCCGGCAGGGTAAGAGCCTTCCCCTTTTTTTCTATTTGAGATTGCGTACACAACCCAGAACTGTTGTTCAATACGTCAGCACCACCGTCACTCATATGTGATGATCCCGTCTTTTAACCTGAATTCTTCTATTGCACGCAGATTTGTTGCAATCGAAACAACAAAGAAGAGATAGGGTGATTTTCCTAATCTGGGGATGATTATACTCATTTTTGTGTTATTGAGTGGCAGTTGAATTGGTCAAAACACAGCGGCACTTAGACGTGCTTGAACTTTTGCACTGGTAGCGATTGTTACCACTGCGTAGTTTCAAGGCTGTTCCTGGGTGCATAGCAAAGTGCGGTTGGGAGATGTTTGATATCCTCAGCACAGCGAGTACTGACAGTGGCGACAAAGCTGGCATCTCTTGTTTGCGTGTGGCACTTCTTCTGCCGGCATCCTGTGCGGCCGAGCACTCACGCACGCGCGCCCACCAGTATTGTTGCCATAGCTACGCAGACGCACCCACCGCAGCTAGTCACCATGCTACCCAGACGGGCAGGCGTTAGGTGGCTGGCACGTCAGCCGGCATGCTAGTTGGGTAGGTTTTGTACTTACGCGCACGCACACCTTCTGAAGGCGAGAGAGCAAGAGGACGGACATGCGAATACACTTCTGCCGCTACCGCCGCCGCCGCCTCCGCCTTGGCACGTGTGGTCGCGTCACACCTTTGCCATGGACGAGTTTTCAACCTTGTTCGTCTTGACCTAGTTAATACGTGACTGACTATAGCCATACTGCTTTTTGGTGTAAAAGAGTAGCAACTTCACCTTCTGCGTTTCCGTGCTTCGTTTGGCTTTAGTATGTGGCCACAATTCAGTCCATTTGCCCTCGGCATTGCAGGAGCAGGTAGGAGAGCGCACTCAGACTGAACCCTTTTGAAAGGCGATGTGTATAGTATGGGTGCTAGTTTATTCGGGCTTTGGGTTAGTTCAAAACCGTGTGAAAGGTGAGTAAATTTAATGTGGCGACCAAGAGCGTGGGAGCAGTCTATGCAATTTATGTCCATTTTTCATTATCAAGCACGTTCTTGTAGCACTATTTTAGGATTTGCTAGTGAATTTTTTGCCACTATTCGCATTTTATTGTGTCCCATGTTTTATGCAGTAAATTTATCTTCATACGCTTATTTAGTGTTAGAAATTCCGGCTTGTAATCGTCCTCTGTTCCAATTTGGATAATGTCCGTGTCAACCCTGGAAACAGGATGGTGGTCAGGATCACTGTGCATCACAGTCATTCCTTGGGAAAGGTGGTTTTATTGCCACATGATAATAACTACTTGAACGTATGCAGCATGATTTTATCCCCTTATAGCGAATAGAATTGGGACAAAACGTCTCAGCAAGCCTGTCTGCTGACATGTTTGTTTTGTCAACATAGGTGCGGGAGCCCTACATGTACGTGACGAATAAGCAACCAGGCGGACTGGAGGCTGGCAAGGTCTACCAATTCCAGGTAGTCGCGGTCTTTGTTGATGCCCAGGCGCCAGAGGAGAAGAGTCGGTGGTCCGCCGCCATTTCCTTCGATTACATTTCTCCTGAGCCCCCTCTTGTGCGAGTTGCACGACGACTGGTGAGCCCCTCTAAATTCACCTCGACCGCTGATGTAATATTCATTGCTGAATGGTCCAGGCACGCACCTGCAAGCCTCACCGAGGATTTGCACATTCATGACCTTTATTGACTCGCCACTGTCAACTTCTCATAGTTCAGCAATTTTAACCCGTTTTCTGCTACCGCCACATACGTGTGATACCCCGATTTTATTATCCAAACTCGGTATTACAAACATGGTAGCTGGTTACACAAACTCATATGCTGCACGCAGATTCATTGAGTTCAAAACGATAAAATATATTTGTAGTGATGAACTTGGTCTGGAGTCAATTGTACCCGTTTCTAGGTATTAAAATGACCCAAAGGATTAATGGCACTGAGGCACCTAGGTGGGGTTTGGTGGTCGCTTACTGATACTCTAGTTTCTTCCACGCTTAGGTATGGTTACGTTTCATATTTCGAGTGATTAATTACGTTGATTTCAGTGTCAACAACCCCTATCATAAATTATTACAATAGCCAGGTGAATTTTTGATACCTGAAATTGGCAATCCCCTTGTCGCCGTCACGTTGGGTACAGAGCTGTTCTGTCTGGAAAATGTCAATTTCTATATTAGGGTATGAGTGCATCCAAATATATGTATTATTTCAACTGACTGCTTATTTTTCAACTAAAAGGGAGGTAGAAATGCTCATTTAATTCGATACTGGGAGTGTCCCAGTTTCATCATTTGCAGTAGAAAGCAATTTGTGGACTATACAATCTGCCGTTCTGCTGTTTCAGTCAGATCCGTGACAGTGCCCGTACAAAAAAGGTTTTTTTAGCCTGGAAAACCCTAAAATGCGTGCCTAATTCAAGTATTAGTGAATCCCAAAATAAGTGTAATTTCAACCGTTTACGACAGTATGGCAACCTATTTCGAGTGCTCCGGACTTTTGCATAGGGGATGAAGGTCACTCCTTTTTCTTGCAGCCGGACGGAGCAGTGCACATCAAGTGGTCGAGGCCCTGGCGACAAAGTGACTTCAAGATAACGCGCTTCATAATTCTATTCCGCAAGGAAAAGCGGCTCCCAGGCGGGGAGACCGCTTTCCACGGTTTCCGACACATCACTGCACTAGGAAACCTTGAGGTAAGGCCTCTTCTTGAACTTTTCCACTGTGAGTTTGGGTATTTATTTTCAAGATTTTTCTTTCGCCTCACAATATTTCAAACTGTGGTAGGCCACTATGCCTCCTTTGCCATCCTAATCATCTCTCCTCCATTCCCTCCCCCTAAAGTTTGCCCTTTAATCTTCCTCTCGCCTTCATCTTTTATCTTTCTACTCGTGGGTGGCCTCAAAATGAGCTGGTCTTTCCCCAAAAAAAATGAAATTATTGCTCTCTTTCTCCTCTCACTGCGCCTGTCAATATGGCGTTTTGTGCATTCATGTGCGTTGTGGTGATATTTGGGCGAAATGGGAAGATAACCATTAGTGTGGTCAGTGAGTCACCGCTGTATTGGTAGATATATAAGTGTCTAAAGGTCAGTGGTGTCTGTGCCGTACTGCGCTTTACATACGCCTCTACAAATACCCTAACGGTCAGGTGCTAGGCAAATGGCACCCCTTTCTCTCCCTCTCGCTTTGCTTCCCTCCCTTCCTCCCTCTCCCTCTCTCCTTCCTCTCTCCCCCCCCCTCTTTCCCCTCGTCCATTTCCTGTAAGGCAAAGAGCTGTGAAAAATCGCTGGATTGGTCTTTACACCGCTCCCCTCGGGTAGACTGTTTCTTTCAATGCTTACTAGTATGTGCTGGAAAGTATTGTTGAACTTTAGGAGGTGTTCAAATGACTAAGAAAATAGCCAGATTTCTTTTTAGCTTTTATCCATTTTCAGAATCTGGCCCCTCAACTCCTTAGCTTAGTTCGTAGATTATACAGGGATTTTCATGTACGTTCTTTCTGGCTTTTTACTCAACATTTGTGTAATTTGAATCACTTATTCTCTTCTAACCGACAATCCTATTCGAACTCTCCTTGGGTCGAATCTGCGGAAAGCTGTTGGAATCCGTGCAGTCCTCATATAGCTTTAAATATGGATAAATCATAATTTTCGCCTGCAACATTTCTTGAATAATTTTACACCTAGTGTCTGCAAAGATGGCGTTCTTAAGCACCGATGATGCTACCTCCTCGATGTGTATGTGGTGCCAAAGGGGGCTTATGTGACATTAACCTTGAATCGTGCAAGCGCGTGACGCCAAATGCTTTGAAGTATGTCCGTTCAAGCTCCTGTTCTAGCCCTGTTCGTACGATTGGAATGTTTGGAAGCACCTTTTATTTATTCGGTATTTCTACTTTCCGTTCAGTGAATAAAAATGTATCTTATTGAGGCGACAAATTTTCGGGTGTCCCTTTTGAATATGGTCAAGGGTGGTCGTGAAAGTGGGGAATCAAACCAAACTCTTAACTCTAGCAACTTTCTTCAACTATTGCTAGAAACGTGAATCCATGGCGCATTTTCTAACAAACGAATGGATAAAGTCGATAAAGTCTGGAAGGAAGAAGTGTGGAAACTTAGCAGAAAATATTCTTTACTTCAAAAAGAATTCCATGAATTAAATCTAGAACTGAATGACCTCCAATCGCTTCGTCACCATTGTCTCTCACTCTTATCTCATCCGGGCAACGTGGGTAAAACTAGTACTGTGGTCCACGGCTAGCCGTTTAAGTCAAAACACCTAAATTGTCTTTGAGTAGTCTGCTACTTGGAAGATTAATTCTGTACACCGGATAAATTTCTTAATTAAATCCTCTAATCTGGCGTTTCAGTGTAATTTGTCTTGAGCGTTACAAGACCAAAGACTGCCTTGTGTGCGGTGGGGCTCATTTAAAAGGGATTCCGACTTCTGATAGCTAGCACCGGGGTGTGGCGGTGATGGTGGTGGTGTCGGTGACGGTGGGTAGCCATCACGTCTCCTCGCTTCCATGAGTCATCTAATGTCATTAATCCCTCCCTATCCCTTGTCTCCTCTCCCCACGACTGTGCCGACGACATCAAATTTCTCTTTTAATCACCCCAAAGCCTCTTCACCGTGTGCTTTTACTAGTTTCCACTAAATACTCTATTTGAGCTACGGATTTTAAATCCTTGTTACATAATTCTATCTGCCATTTCGGTTATTTGCGATTTCTGCTGGAGTCTGTTTTACACTGCGTTAATGATCCGGCCATTTTTGTTGATATACATTTGACATTTTCTGAAACGGTGGAAAGGAGTTGGAAGAAAGGAATTTGTGCAATCAAGGTTCTCCCCCTCTTTCTCTCCCATATCTCTACGCTCTTGTGGGTTGTTGAATCACTCCCCTCACCCTCGACTGATATCCTGTGCGCGCACACACAACTACTTTACTACCTCTTTGAAAAGGTCGCTCCTCTATACCCCCTCTCTGGATCCTTTTAAAGTATCCTTCTGTCCATGCGTTTGTGCTTTGCTGGGTTTGGTTTTCATTTTGCCTCCAGGTAGTAATGGATTGGTTTGCACCCATTAGGAAGGCTGCCTCGAAGTTGACCTTTGTGGCCACTGGTTTGACTCGTCTGCCACTCGTGAGTCATGCGCGTGGAAACTCACGCATGCAACAGCCATTAGGGTCTATTTGATGGATATCTCGGCCTCCTCTCGAAAGCCGACGTTTAAAAGGTTGCACACCTTAATCTGAAACGGATCTCTCAAGAACCATTACTTTTGAAAAACACATGTTCTGTAAAAGCTGGATATTAGCCCAAAAGAATTACCAACAGCTTACAGTCTAGTAGATGAATAGGACCACGAAGCTGTTTCGATCGGATACCAGTGCTTTGTCAAGTCACTTGGAAATTTTAATTCAACCACAGGCCAAGTCAATACCATTGTGAAATGGAGTCACTACGCATCCGTCCAAAATATATCAAGACTCCTTGAGAATCACTATTTAAGGAGAATGAAATTCGAAATTTACGAAAAAAGGTGATTTTTTTGCGGTTAACCAAGGCCCCTACAGGCTTATGACTCGGTTATTCAATGAATCGAATGTCCCAGTCCGTTCCCGTTTTTGCAGTGTAATTGTCAGGCTTTGCCTTTCTTGTAATTGCGTGTGCTGAGACATACATATTTTTTATTCACGGAGAGCCAGCGGTAAAGGAAGTCATCTATCATGTCGTGATTTAGCCTGTCTTACTTCCTTCTTCTTGCTTTCATTCCCTCCTCCTCCTCCCAATGAAGCGTTTTTTGTGCAGTTTACACCACGCTGGGGTTTCCATCACTTTAAGGCAGCTATCTCCCTACAACTAACCTCCAAGGCTAGTTTACATCATCATGTTTTGTGGGTTAATGTTTTTTGACTTTGGAGGATCATCTGCGACGGCAGGTGGAAAAGCCTATCCTCATCACATTTAGGCATGATTAGCTGTTCTGACGATTCTGTTAACCGCCGGTTGCCTAAGCCTAACTACCAATATCTACCTGCTGAAGTGTTTCTTTTTTTAACAAATTACTCTAGGGAGGCGTCAGAACTTTGCGCCACCTTCATTCGCCTACTTGCTTGAATTACCGAGGCGGAGCCTTAACAGGACTCCAGGCCTGTCTCCCAGGCATGCCCCATTAAAGACCCGTTAAAGGCGATTTCCTTGTAAGCATTTCACATCAAACGGATAGTGGGACTTGAAGACACGGGATTCCCTAAGGTATTTTTGTTGGAGGAGTCATATAATGTTTAGAATTGTGAGCGCCAGCGGGTCTCCTGAAAGTCCCCTCCAGACGGATGAAGCGTCTGCTGTTGGGGATGTAGGAGTAGCTGTGGCGGCCGCTGTGGTGATGGTGACTTTGCATCCTTTACGGGATATATTATTCCTTCGTGGTGTGTGTCTGTGTGTGCACCAATCATTCAATTGCGTGCGTGCGTACGTATGCGCTAGTGCGTGTGTGGTGATGCTGACGCGTTCTTTTCCTTCTACCGCTGCTGCTGCTGCTGTGAGGGTGAAGAAAAACGTGGAGGAGGCAGTCACTGTGCAGGCCTCGAGTCCATATTTGACACACTGGTGCGTGCAAAGCACCTTCGTGCACACACGCTTACACGAAGAGAACCGCGCGTGCTTCTCCCCGTTGGTTAGTTGGCTCGAGGGTTAACCGGCTAGCTGGCTGGGCGACTGAATGAATGCATGAATGGCTGACCGACTGGCCAGTTACGACGACCGGCACGCACATCTACTAATTCTACTTTCCGATTTTTTGTGTATACTTGCATGTATGCGTATAATTGGGTGTGTAGTAGACCCATCGCTTTTTTAAGTCTGTCGGGGCCCCGCCAGACGACGCTGTGTGTGTGTGCATGCAGTCACGCTGTGCAGTGCCTTGGAGAGAGAGAAACGCAATCCGTTCGTTTGCGTAAAGTACTTGTGCCCAAGGCTTCACGTTCACTTGTTTGTCTGCAGAACGCGGGGTTAGGGAGGGGAGGGAAACCTAAGGTGACCTTTCTCTACACTCTGCTAAGATAACATTCCTTCAGGCAGCAACAGCACCCCGTCTTCTTTGTGGCCCTGATTCAGCATCGCGTTATTATTTTCTCCTCCAAACTTACACACTTTAAGTGTTTTTTTTGTCTGTATGTGTATGTGCGTGTGCATGGATGCCTGTGTGGTATAGTAACGGTAAATTATCGTCGCTGTATTTGAAGTCTCACATGTACTTTCTGGCTCCTATTGTTCCTGCTGTCCTTTTTTCCAGCTAAAGCCGTTGAGACGCTTGTACGCTTGTATGCTGCGTGAGTTTGAAATTAGCATGCGTCTTATGTGATTTACTCTTCAATCACACACACGGAGAGAAGCTTATTCCCCTCTCATGCAAATTGACCACGCTCTTGCTTGAAGGTAACTTCTGATTTACTGTGTTGTTATGACTCTTTAAAAGGTAAACTTTTTCGGTGTTGCATTTGTGGTCGTTCTTCTGTCCCTTTTTAATTTAAATTCAACAGCAAAAGGACGTATGAATTGTTCCTGCATCCGAAAAAGTGATATAGCAATTTCAGTTTCAATACACTGTCTTAGAGTAATGGAGAAAAGTTGCCCCTGGTTTATTCATGCAAGAGACCAACAGCTTTTGCATGGATTGTGTTAAACTACCATTATCTGGGATGGAACGATTAAGCTTTAACTCATGTTGGAAAAATGGTCTGTTCTGGTGTTGAAGTCACAGGTACCGGCCATTTTGATAGTCAAATTTTCCATAACTCAACTTCCTTGATAAATTGTGTCTATGTGCCGATAAGTTGTTGGTTGATGAAATCTTGGTCAAAGATGATCATGAATTCGTTTGATCACTTACTTAAGCACACTAACCCTCTTTGAAAATTTTAGCGTTTTCTGAGGTCACTAATAGTCCCTTAAAGATGCTTACACAAAGCCCCAACCGGAGTACAAACAACCCTTAAATAATGAAATCGTCAAGGCATCGAAGTCGTAGAAGACTGGTGCTGACTTAATTTGAGAAATGGGAGAAATAATTTAGGCGGTTGTTGGATGGTGATACTGCTCTGCTACATTTATGTGCACATGTTTATTGCTAGGGTGTGATTGGGCATAAAATTTTCCTTAATTTGGGCTTTTTTGTGCAATGCAAATTCCAAAAGGTTCATGTAGCTATGCATTGTTTTTGCTTGCTTTTGAGATCTTGAACCAACTCTCTTTGTCCCATTAATGAAATATTCTTCTGCACGTTTAAAAGCCTATTCAGCTGGATAACCATGGTTGTGGCTTATTGCTAATGTAAACAGGGCGTCTTGAAGAAAAATTATCATCTGTACCCTCCGATAACGGCTGAAGTTGAGAAATAAATAAACCTAATTTTTTACCACAGGAGTACAAGGTGACGCGACTCGATCGAAGCGCCGGCTACCAATTTGTGGTATACGGGGAGAACACACCAGAAGGGGTCGATCCTTCGAAGGCTCTATTCACGGGTGGCCTTAATGGTCGAAGGATCACCGCCTTCAGTCAGGAAGTCTTCGTCCCCATGGCTGTGGTGAGTCACCTCTCGCACCTCCGTGTGGGTGCATTTGATGTCCGAAGACACCTCAGTCTGACACTTTTGACATGCCGGTGGTGGCCTCTATCTTTTGGACGCTACCTATCTTCTCCATGTAGTGATAATATATGGGGACGGGCCCTCTGTCAAATAACTAGTGCTTGCCTAGGGGATGTGGTCCTCCCACTTCTCACCTCTGTGACACCTTACGTCTAGACACGCCCTGACCTCCCCCATCCTCTCTATATGACGTGCTGTCACTCAAACATGAGCGAACTGTCATAAGCTGACTAATGTCAATGGATTGATTGTGATAACTTTCACCGGCATCCAAATTTAGGCGTTGGTACCAGAGGCATATGTTGTGCACCAACTAACTCTGGCGTCCGCGAGGCAGACTAATTGGAAGGTCTTCGTTTCGGGCTAATTATTTCTCTGTGCGCAGAAAAAAACACTGATCAGTTGCACATATTCCCGCCTCAAAAGCTACGCTATTTCGTGTTAAAAACAGAGCTTCTGCCAAAGACCCGAAAACCTTTTACAGCATAGGTGCTGCATTATGCGCCACTCAAACAGATTTGCTGCCAACGGCATCACAACATATCGCCTAGGGCATGAATCCACTACACAAAGGGAGGACTCTCCATTCCTATCGGTTGTACCTCCATTTAGCAGCCGCATTCATTCATCCAGTGTTCGCTACTTGAGATGAGGGTTTACAGCACAGGATGTTGCTGAAAATCGCCTCCTGTTTTCCATTTCAGCGTGCTACAGCTACCAAAGAGTTCGATGGTGGTGTCAGTGGTGATAGTGGAGGGAGTTCATCCACCTTTAACAACCCACCGAGTCTCTTGGATATGAACACCACCTCTTCCAACTCCCTGATGTTCCTCATTCTCGGTGTGTTAGCAGGCGCGATGCTCATCGTCATGACATTTCTCATCGCCATCTGCTTCTTCCGGCAACGCAAGGAGAAACTACGGCTCCTCGCTCAAGTCAACGACAAAGGTGATCGCTCTATCTTCCCTGCAAGCAAATAGGTTCCATGTTTGCCTTGTCTAGTGTCTGGTTGCGGGGGGAGAAGATGGGAATGGAATGTGTACCTTATGCACCATGTGTAGGGGGTGGGGAAACAGATTTTTCCGCAGCTGTGTGGAACATGCTGCTGTTTTCTACCTGTGTAAGGGCATGAAAACGTGTTTTTTGCGTCCAGAAGTCTATATAGAGTGCTTTACGAAAGGGATCTAGCAAGGAAGCGAAAGGGGCACTCGTGCAATCATGATTAATGTCTTCGTGCGCAGGAAACTGAGGAATTCTTTGGGACACGACAACTGTTTTCCCGCGGGAAAACGAATCGTTCAATGGTCTTTACTTTACCCTGGAGAGACCTCAACAAACTCCCTTACCATTCCCTCCCCTCCCCCTCCACCGGCACATTATTCATTTTATATATCTTGTAAAAATGCCTTGTGCCATTCTGCAAAACAGGGCATGTTACAACTGTTATGCTCGCATTGTAAAAGAATTATCGCTTATCGTGATTATACCTTATTACGGACCTTCGCTGTATGCATGACCAGAAATAGAACCAGATCCTATGTTCAAGAATTTGCAGTAGATCGACCCTTACGGCAATACGTGTCCGCATTTCCTGGGAAAACCTGACTCCTCATAGCGTTGCTATGGTTTCATGAGACTCCATAATAATCAAGACGGAAGCTGCCTGTTCATCTTTGCATTGGCTTTATCCATTTCTATGGTGAGGTTGTTTTAAATGATGAGAGGCTTTGGTACCCTTCTTTTGTATTTTGCCAGTGGCCATGCTTCCCGAAACGTATGGTACTGAGTAATTTTTTGTGTCTGAATAACTGGGGGATGGGGGGTCAACGCGTCCACGTTTTGCGGTAATTTGGACAGGACAGTGAAATCTTCTCGTTGACACAATAGGCTGCTTCTTGTGTGTGTTCATGTTGGTGGTGTATTCCTGGCTGACGTTTCTCGTTGAAAAGGTCTTTGCGCCTAGAAGCGGGTTCGTAGATCCGTATATGTGCGTGTGAAATTTTACGGGATTTTGATGGTGATTTTAGTGAAGCATGTGACACCGACCTCCCACGTCTTTCAAAGCGTGTGAGGGCAATGCCGACACCTCATCCCCTCCTCTTTAACTAGAAAAAAAAAATTTAGCTTCCTACTATGTTTTAATTGCACCAATTGAAATTCAAGCAGCAGGACGATCTAGCGACCGAATACGTTTCTCATTAACGGACTTATTCACCTATAGCCTGCCTAGTTAGCAACTCAGCGTACAAATGCTGTCGCTAAGCTGCGATATGGCATGGGGGATAAGTGTGTAGACGAGCAACAGCGATAGCAGCTCAGCTCTCAGCCCCTGCATACACTTAAAAATGGGTGTATCGAATGTCTTGGGGAACAGCATTTCCCTTCGTCCTCTATCTCCCGATGACTGTACAATTGTGTGTACGAGTCCTTTCAGCACGCCTGAGTGTACATGGGCGGGTGTCCGTGTGCGCAATGCTTGCGTGCTTGTTTTTTTGGAATCATAAGGATCGCAACAATTACAGCAAGGGATATCAGCTTTCCCTACTTCGTGTGGCTGTGCACGCAACTTGCGTCCATCCGGGACCCAGTCCTTCCTTTTGATGTTTGTATATACGTCCACTTGTGTTCTCTCGATCGTGGATAACAGGAAAACTGCCGTGCACCTGTCCTCTCTCTCTCCGATTGACACCGACTACCACTTTCCCAGCAGATTATTCCCCTCCCCCTTACCCCCCATATACACAACTCTTTCTCCCTAATAAGCAGACGTTTCTTCCTCAGTTTACATTCCAAGCTTCCTTATTCTCAACTGTTGTGTGGTTTGTAAGCTACGATTTTCAAGGTTTCATTTGAACCTGCATCGACCTTCGAATCTCCTCCATGATGATAGGTTCTTCCATACTTTATAATATTGTGCGACTCTAGTCATGTTTAAAGCCGCGCTAAGATGTTTGAATCTGGACGTGACCCTATTGTGAAACCACTGAACAGCAGGGGGATCTTTAACGTAAATAGCGTGAACTGACTACCACAACACTAAAGTGGCGACCAAAACCTTGCAGACTAAAATACTGTATCACGTTGCATCAATTTGTGAGTTCATTGAGGCATCCTAACTGCCCTTAACGTGTGTGTGGTTTAGTGATTTGGAATGCCTAACCAGAAGTTCTGTGTGGCCAGCGCGGCGGGATTTTTGCATTTCATTAAGGATGAATCGTCCTTTTTTTCTTGCTACCGCCTGCTCAGTTGTAGTTTTTCATGTCATCCTACCGCTACTCACCCTCCTTCCTTTCACTTTGGACACTACACAGCGCATGACCAGTGCCAAATGAAGTGCTGTGACTCACGCCGTGATTCGCATGATGCCACCTCGACACAATTCGCCGAGGTGGGTAGGGGGATGGGTTTCCACAAACGCGTCTACAAGCTCAAGTCTTGGCGGTGATTCTGGTTTATTTGACTTGCTGCCTCACAACCTCTCTCTAGCCTCGGATTGTACTTTTCTGTGGTTAGACGCACCACTGTTGCTGCAGAAAACGTATTAAATGTTTAACTTTTAGCAGGCGTTTATTAACAATGAAATGGAAAAAGAAGGAGGAGGGACAATTTTTTGTGAGCGTAATTTCGGCTCATAAGTATCATCATAGTGTTGTAGTTCAGCCTTTTTTTCCTTAATGCCGACTGAGCTAGACTGAAACGGCTTTTTTAAAAGTGCGTGCAGTTCCAAGAGCATTTGTAAAGTGCATTCTGTGAAGGCTTCCAAGTAGCGATCGGAATTTGGATAATTCATTTTTTTGCAATAGTTTTCTTTTCTAAAATTAGTCGTTTTTTAAAAAAACGGTTCAAATATGGTTGCAGCAGGTCTCTTAGTATTTGTGTTTGACTCGAAAACTGATACGAGGGACTATAATGTGATGGCTGTCGGGCATGCAATACCATGCTTGAACGACTTCATGAAAGAATTGTGATTAGCGTCGTCTATAAGGCATGCGAATCCTGGCACTGACTTTTCCCAAACATTTCAGCCGTATACACACGCTCGCATGTGTGAATTTTCCCGTCTATGCATGCACTCACGTCAAACGCAGGTCAGGAATCACAATTCTGTCATAGAGATTTAATTTCTGGAATAACTATTAGCATAAAGAGCGGCCATGCTTTCGTGTGGGATTATAAGGGCTTAGGGCTTCAGCTGCTGCCGGTGTGCACCACAGAGGTCCCCACGCCAGTCTCCAACTCTGCTACACTAACTTCACTAATGGCTGTGCCCTCATTGTCCCATCTTCTGATCAACAAAAAGCGATTTCACATAATTCCTCATATCTGCATATGATATACGCGTGGTACATTCAACTCAATTTTTATCCAATATCTATAAGAGAGTCCTACGCAGAGAAGCTGGAAGACCATTAGTATTGTTGGAATGGGTAGGGCTCCGTTCCACTAGCACGAGACCGAATCGCAAGACATACACTAAACAGCTCCATTGTGTTTGTTCAGCAATATTGACATTGACTTCATTCTTGCCTCTCTGTCCAGACATCCGACTGGTAGCGGGGCCGCCGGGAGCTAGCGGGGGAAGCAACGAGGTGGCGAGAGGTGGTGGTGGTGCTGAGTCGGTGGGTTCAAAGGCTGTCGCACCGAAGGGAGGAACAGGCTTCCTCCTATCAGAGTTGACTCCGATTGCTGTAGCAAATTTTCGCACCGCGTCGACGCAACTCACCTCTGTCGCGGAGGAACGCGAGTCTCTCCTCCTACCTCCACCACAGCCCCCACCTCCTCCACTGCCACCATTCTCTGCGTGTGAGTCTTGTCCTAGTGGCAGCTCCACCACTGCACCCAGCGAGTTCAACGCAGCGGTCATGGAGATGAAACGTGAACCCCCTAGTGGGGGATCTATCCATGAGGAGTCCGATGGTGAGTTAGCCCTTCCCTTCCCGGGTCGGTTCCAACGTACTTAATTGCTGTTCGTGCACCAGTACGTTCGAGTTTTGATGCAGTCCAGACGGGGCGACAATATATTTTCCCCCTTTTACTACTTATGACTATCTTACAGACTATGATGCCCAAGTTACCCCAGGAATCGTTATGAAGCATAATCTAGAGATAGTTTGTATCAACCTATAGAAGTACTGAGAAGCTTGGTGTACAGGTGACATGAACTCAACGTCATGTCATCAACGTGGGATCCAAAACGAGGGCGGCTAGAAAGGCTCGTATGATCAAATATTTAATCAAAACAAACATACGCGTATATTGTTCCTATAGTTTGAGTGTCATTCTCCTAGTTTGTTCATCTGAATGCCATCAAAGTGAGTTGGAGTCAATCATGATGAAAAGTAAATTTGCTTAATCATGTTCTAAACTCATTTCTCCTTTTATTGCTGATGTCGTTTTAATGTTTTTCAGCCACCGCTTTCCACGTAGAGGTGTGTCAAGTTATTCTTCAAGTCCGATCACATACAATTGGTGGTGAGACTGGAGAGCGGAGGCTTGGGAGCTAACGTAGTTGAATACACTGTTAAAACAAGCACCCTTTTTCTACATAACTATCTTGTTAAGCGTCTTTGCCGATGCTCGCTCTGGTCACTCTTCTGCTACACTTCTCGTGGGAGAGGGTGGTGTGGAAGCAGTTCTGAATGCCTGACGGCGTACGCTGTATTTTATTCTCTTTTGGTGGTAACATTTACCTAAGAGTCACTTATTAAGGGCGGTTTCGTGTTTTTAGGTAATGAAATGAACCGCTATTTTCATGGCAAAATTGTGAGTACCCATTTAAGAGATGTTTCAGTTTGTTCAACTTTGACCTCCTTTCCATCACCGGCTATTACACAGACGTTGAAATTGAGAAGGCATCACTTTTGATGATCCCTTTGCTACAATTTTTTTGTGGATTAGCCCAACTACAGTAGATGTCTTATCTCTAAAGCAAACAGCTGGTAAAATCAAGATTGCTGTCCTTTTGAGGTGCATTTGTTCATCATTCACGATCAAAGCAGATCTCGTGTTGTGCGAACAGTCGTTTATTTACCAAAATTCAACTTATCTTTAGTTATTCTGTGGCTTCAAGCGCCATGTGATATCCTTACATGTCCTAAGAGTAAGAAAATGGCTGTACTATCAAGACATTGACGGATTGGGTGACTGATTATGTAGGTGGCGTGAAGAGTCTATTTTTACCGTCACAAAGGCCGAATAGTAAGAGGTTAAAACATTCAGAGTTAAAACAAAAGCCATTTTACCACACTTGAGTTCAACACTTAGTAATGTACACTTCCCTCAAATACACTCGTTACTGGCATTACTAATTGCCATCAGTAAGCCTAAAACTTTGCCTATTTCAGACGACACTGCGAAGCACGCGAAGGATACAGTGGGGGCTTCAACCCCTCCTTCTACCCACAAGAGTGTCTTCTTCACCCAGATCCCCTTCCACCTGCGGGCGTACCCTCTGCGCAACTTCCACCTCCACCGCCGTCCACCCTCTCCAGCATTGGGGTCAGGGTCTGGGCTCCAGCGCTCCAGTCGTAGCCACCCCCATGGCTGCAGCCACGACGAGCTGACGGGGTGGGGGCTAGCTGCGGAGGCAAGTGGCGCCCGACTGAGCAGGCTCGGGTCCCGTACCTTTGCCTACCCAAGCTCCATTACTAGTGCGGATGACTGGCTTGCGGGCCGACATGCCTGTTCCACCCCCACCCACTTCCCTCACCTGACCTCGCGCGGTCTCTCCCCGCCACCTCAACGTATTCAAGCCATCGTACCACAGGTGGATCGGAACGAGGTGAAAGGAGAGGTGAAGAAGGAGTTAGAAATTTTACAGAATCTTAGAGGGTGTGTTTCAGGACTGGGTTTTTGCCGTTTTCGCTCGGATAGTGGATGCAGTATTCCTATCCACTCTTCCTTCCTCTTCCTATCATGCTTGTTTTACATGGACACGTTTTTGCTGGAATATATACGCATAATTAGGCGAAATTAATGAGCTCTGGTAGTGCACACATTTCACATGGATGCAATTTGATTGTTATCTAATCCAGATTTCACCTGTTATTTTGTTTTCCTCATTTCATACTTATTTTTGACCAGTTACTGTCCGTGTGATTGCTATGTTGGGGACGGGAATAACTATTTTTTGAGTATCATCTGGAAAGAATTGGCAAAGCATGTCTCTAAAAGGGTTTTACTGAGTAAAAGATTACCGAATTTTCTTTTGGAATTTAAAGTAGGAACGGAAAATACTTTTTTATGGTCTGCATCACGCAGTTGGTAACAGATTGTTAGATAAACCTCACTCATGCTTTGTAACACAACAGTTAAGTCGCCCTCTGATAATCAGTAGGTCGACTTCTAGTGTTGCTCTCCGACTACCATTTTCATGCTATAATTCAGTAATCACCACCCTGAGTTGATTAGTGGCCTCTTGTTAGTTACATTTTCGAATGAATCATACAGCTTCTTGTATTTTGGTGTGGACAGTTCCGTGGAAGCGTCATCCGCCCACAATGCGAAAAG